>NW_028158400.1:0-141113 GCF_964263955.1 Coregonus lavaretus
TGTCATTACCCTGTGTGGACGTGAGGCAGTATGTAAGGACATAACGCTGGCTAGCACTCCTCCCTCCCTCTGCAGGATTAGGTTAGAGCCAGGCCTCTGCTGGAGGGGAGAGCAACACACACAATGTATATGCGTATGAACGCACACACACGGACACACAACACACACACACACACACACACACGTGAGACACACAGCATCACTCTCTCCAGGCCCCTGGCAACATGACTACAAGGAAGTCAGGAGGGGAGGAGTCACAGCTTTCTACGCAGGACACACAAGAACACACACATGCTTCAGGGTCTGTGTGTCGGTCCTGACTCCAGAGAGGAATGTGCTTCACTGGCCTCTTTGAAACCCTCTCTCTCTCACACACACAAACACACACACCGCTACATAAAACTTTTGGTTGAAGCTGAAGTTGGGGCAGAGTATGAGCTAGAAGCAGCGTCTGAGGAGAGAAGGCGTGGGGGAAGGGAGGAGAAAGGAGTGGGGGAAGGGAATGGAGGAGAGGAGAGGGGGCAGTTGTACGCTCGCTGTGAAGACTCGACCTCCCAACAATGCCTCCCCCCTAACACACACCGCCCCTACGCATGCTCTTTAACACCATGATGACCCCTGTGAAGGCACCACAGGGCGACCCAATGGCTGGCTAATAAGCACAGAGAGGGACTGTGTGTGTGTGTGTGTGTGTGTGTGTGTGTGTGTGTGTGTGTGTGTGTGTGTGTCCTACTGAGCCAAACAACACAGTGCAGGTACAGTACAGAAGGCCTAACACACACACACACACACACACACACAGCATCAATCATAAGAGATTTGGCCAAGAGCAAGAGACCAAAGAATCCAAGGCCATCAAAAACCAGTCGCTCCATGTGGCGGGCCGGGCGCCTGCAGGCTGACTTCGGTCGTCAGTTGAACGGTGTTTCCTCTGACACATTGGTGCGGCTGGCTTCCGTGTTAAGGAGCGCGGTTTGCCGGGTCATGTTTCGGAGGACGCATGACTCCACCTTCGCCTCTCCCGAGCCCGTTGGGGAGTTGCAGCGATGAGACAAGATCACAATTGGATATCACGAAATTGGGGAGAAAAGGGGGGTAAAAACATAAAATAAATAAATGTATAATAATAAGAGAGGGTTGCTAGGTGTTACAGTAGGATTATGTCATGTTCACTGGCTGTGTTGGTTCCAGTGGCTGCTCCAGTGCCTTCTCCAGTGCCTGCTCTAGTGCCTGCTCCAGTGCCTGCTCTAGTGCCTGCTCCAGCGCCTGCTCCAGTGCCTGCTCCAGTGCCTGCTCCAGTGCCTGCTCCAGTGGCTGCTCTGCACCCCCACTGTCACTGCTATGGTTAGTTACCAGTACACGCTGGTTATTTTTACAGTCCTGACTCCATGTCTCTACTCTACACAGCCAGAACAGGCCACAGTGGACTCATTACTGCATGGAGGCTCAGAGACAGAGTTAGAAACACACACAGCCACAGGAGGAGGAATAGAGGGAAAGACTGCAGGTACAGAGAAACAGACAGGGGCATGCACGCAGACACACACACACCATGTATGCTCTGATGCTCTGCTGGTCACAGGAACTGTTTAAATAAGAGGACACAGAGCACAGAACAGAGTCAGGTCAAGGTGGAGAACATATACACTGACATCACAATAGAGACCTGGTCTGACTGACATCACAATAGAGACCTGGACTGACATCACAATCGAGACCTTGTCTGACTGACATCACAATAGAGACCTGGACTGACATCACAATAGAGACCTGGTCTGACTGACATCACAATCGAGACCTGGTCTGACTGACATCACAATAGAGACCTGGTCTGACTGACATCACAATAGAGACCTGGTCTGACTGACATCACAATAGAGACCTGGTCTGACTGACTGACTGACATCCCAATAGAGACCAGGATTGACAGACAGAGGGGATGTCAGTCCTACTGGGACAATGTAGATCATTAGAACATTGTGCATAAAGATAACAAGCAGGGACAGTCCTGTTTCACTCTCATCTCTGATCATTTGTCAAATAGGGAGAGAGAGGAAAACACACAATATACATATAGGACTAGACTCACGGATACACCCAGTCTATCAGACACACAATACAGACACATATAGGACTAGACTCACGGATACACCCAGTCTATCAGACACACAATACAGACACATATAGGACTAGACTCACGGATACACCCAGTCTATCAGACACACAATACAGACACATATAGGACTAGACTCACGGATACACCCAGTCTATCAGACACACAATACAGACACATATAGGACTAGACTCACGGATACACCCAGTCTATCAGACACACAATACAGACACATATAGGACTAGACTCACGGATACACCCAGTCTATCAGACACACAATACAGACACATATAGGACTAGACTCACGGATACACCCAGTCTATCAGACACACACAATACAGACACATATAGGACTAGACTCACGGATACACCCAGTCTATCAGACACACAATACAGACACATATAGGACTAGACTCACGGATACACCCAGTCTATCAGACACACAATACAGACACATATAGGACTAGACTCACGGATACACCCAGTCTATCAGACACACAATACAGACACATATAGGACTAGACTCACGGATACACCCAGTCTATCAGACACACACAATACAGACACATATAGGACTAGACTCACGGATACACCCAGTCTATCAGACACACACAATACAGACACATATAGGACTAGATTCACAGATACACTCAGTCTATCAGACACACAATACAGACACATATAAGACTCACAGATACACTCAGTCTATCAGACACACACAATACAGACACATATAGGACTAGACTCACAGATACACTCAGTCTATCAGACACAGACACACACAAACACAAACAGACACACTTCCTCTGGGAAAGAAAAACAGTCTTATTGTCTCTTCTAGCCATGCTGTCCTCCCCAGAACAGAAGAGAGCCAGGCCAAACTAGTGGAGATCCTCCCCGGACAGAAGAGAGCCAGGCCAAACTAGTGGAGATCCTCCCCAGAACAGAAGAGAGCCAGGCCAAACTAGTGGAGATCCTCCCCAGAACAGAAGAGAGCCAGGCCAAACTAGTGGAGATCCTCCCCAGAACAGAAGAGAGCCAGGCCAAACTAGTGGAGATCCTCCCCAGAACAGAAGAGAGCCAGGCCAAACTAGTGGAGATCCTCTCCAGAACAGAAGAGAGCCAGGCCAAACTAGTGGAGATCCTCTCCAGAACAGAAGAGAGCCAGGCCAAACTAGTGGAGATCCTCTCCAGAACAGAAGAGAGCCAGGCCAAACTAGTGGAGATCCTCCCCAGAACAGAAGAGAGCCAGGCCAAACTAGTGGAGATCCTCCCCAGAACAGAAGAGAGCCAGGCAAAACTAGTGGAGATCCTCCCCGGACAGAAGAGAGCCAGGCCAAACTAGTGGAGATCCTCCCCAGAACAGAAGAGAGCAAGGCAGAACTAGTGGAGATCCTCCCCGGACAGAAGAGAGCAAGGCAAAACTAGTGGAGATGGCAGCTGCAGGAATCTAGTAGGACCAACACTCAACAACATCAATCCCCCTTGGCTACAGTCCTAACTGGATTTTACTCCTATTATACCCATTGTGGGAGTGGGTCTCATATCACCACTGCAGTAGTCACTGTGTGTGTGTGTGTGTGTGTGTGTGTGTGTGTGTGTGTGTGTGTGTGTGTGTGTCTGTGTCTGTGTGTGTGTGTGTGTGTGTGTGTGTGTGTGTGAGAGAGAGAAGAGATAAAGAGAGAGAGAAACAAAAGAGAGAAAAATAAGAGTGTGCTGGAGAGAGAGAGATCAAAGAAGCTGTAACTAAAAAGAACTAGCCTCATCTCAGCCAGTTAACAGGCACTGAGCACTGAGCTGCAAGTCAAATGAGCCCCTCTGATGTGTGTGTGTGTGTGTGTGTGTGTGTGTGTGTGTGTGTGTGTGTGTGTGTGTGTGTGTGTGTGTGTAACAAACTAGGCAAGAGAGCAATGTGACCTAGTAATATATAATGTGTTTGTCAGTGTGCATGAAGCTCTGAGAGAGTGACGGAGTAAATGACGGAGTATATCTGCATGAAGCTCTGAGAGTGACTGAGTAAATGACTGAGTATATCTGCATGAAGCTCTGAGAGTGACTGAGTAAATGACTGAGTTTATCTGCATGAAGCTCTGAGAGAGTGACGGAGTAAATGACGGAGTATATCTGCATGAACCTCAGAGTGACTGAGTAAATGACTGAGTATATTTGTAAGTCGCTCTGGATAAGAGCGTCTGCTAAATGACGTAAATTTAAATGTAAATGTATATCTGCATGAAGCTCTGAGAGAGTGACTGAGTAAATGACTGAGTTTATCTGCATGAAGCTCTGAGAGAGTGACAGAGTAAATGACGGAGTAAATCTGCATGAAGCTCTGAGAGTGACTATGAGTAAATTAATGAGTATATTTGCATAAAGCTCTGAGAGTGACTGAGTAAATCTGCATGAAGCTCTAAGAGAGTAACTATGAGTAAATTAATGAGTATATCTGCATGAAGCTCTGAGAGAGTGACTGAGTAAATCTGCATGAAGCTCAGAGAGTGACTGAGTAAATGACTGAGTATATCTGCATGAAGCTCTGTGAGAGTGACAGAGTAAATGACTGAGTATATCCGCATGAAGCTCTGTGAGAGTGACTGAGTAAATGACTGAGTATATCTGCATGAAGCTCTGTGAGAGTGAGTAGGAGAGAGGACCGACTCCTCCGGGTATCCTCAGTCAGCTAAAATAAATAAATCACACACTCACCAGGCTGCCTTTTGACACGCATGTCCCTCACATTACTTCTGCATGGCTGGAGATGTAGGTCATACGCCCCCCCTAACACATACACCCATATCCACACACATTCCCTTATTCTCTAACCTGCCTTCCAAATACACACACACACACACACACACACACACACACACACACACACACACACACACAACCATACCTGCCACCATTAACCAGTTAGAGGGAGGGTCAACAGAGAAGAGTTGGGTTAGGGAGTGGGTGGGGCCAGAGGGAGGTGGGGTTGGGTGTTGGGTTAGGGAGTGGGTGGGTCCAGAGGGAGGTAGGGCTGGGTGTTGGGTTAGGGTGTGGGTGGGGCCAGAGGGAGGTGGGGTTGGGTGTTGGGTTAGGGAGTGGGTGGGGCCAGAGGGAGGTGGGGTTGGGTGTTGGGTTAGGGAGTGGGTGGGGCCAGAGGGAGGTGGGGTTGGGTGTTGGGTTAGGGAGTGGGTGGGGCCAGAGGGAGGTGGGGTTGGGTGTTGGGTTTGGGTGGGTCCAGAGGGAGGTAGGGCTGGGTGTTGGGTTAGGGTGGGGCCAGAGGGAGGTGGGGCTGGGTGTTGGGTTAGGGTGTGGGTGGGGCCAGAGGGAGGTAGGGTTGGGTGTTGGGTTAGGGTGTGGGTGGGGCCAGAGGGAGGTGGGGTTGGGTGTTGGGTTTGGGTGGGTCCAGAGGGAGGTGGGGCTGGGTGTTGGGTTAGGGTGTGGGTGGGGCCAGAGGGAGGTGGGGTTGGGTGTTGGGTTAGGGTGGGGCCAGAGGGAGGTGGGGCTGGGTGTTGGGTTAGGGTGTGGGTGAGGCCAGAGGGAGGTGGGGCTGGGTGTTGGGTTAGGGTGTTGGTGGGGCTGGAGGGAGGTGTGGTTGGGTGTTGGGCGAGGATGTGGGTGGGGCCAGAGGGAGACTTAATGGACTTCGATGACACCATCCCTGATAGGGCTAGGGGGGCTTCCACATTGCCGGAATTCCTGAGACCCCCTTGAAGAGGGAACTGGCCAGTAACAATACAGGGAGTCAAGAGACTGATGCTTTTAGGGGATCTGCAGTTAGCCATCCAGCCAGTCAGAGAGCCTCTGGCCATATAGGCAGAGGAAGACTAAAGTGAGTTGGCAGGTCTGAATGGAACAACACACTTCCTCTATCATATCACACTTTCCACAAGTGGAAGAGGATGCAGAGGTGTGTGTGTGTGTGTGTGTGTGTGTGTGTGTGTGTGTGTGTGTGTGTGTGTGTGTGTGTGTGTGTGTGTGTGTGTGTGTGTGTGTGTGTGTGTGTGTGTGTGTGATAAAGCAAGCAGATGAATCAGTAGGTAGCTATGGATTAAAACATCCTTCTCTTCATGTTTGTGCCAGCTGCATATTTTTTCCCTCACAGATGTAGATAGACTGAAGAACTGCCAGCCTCCCTACAAGCCACAGACAACCCTGACAACAGCACTAGACTGTATGAACCTCTGACAACAGCACTAGACTATATGAACCTCTGACAACAGCACTAGACTATATGAACCTCTGACAACAGCACTAGACTATATGAACCTCTGACAACAGCACTAGACTATATGAACCTCAGACAACAGCACTAGACTATATGAACCTCAGACAACAGCACTAGACTATATGAACCTCAGACAACAGCACTAGACTATATGAACCTCTGACAACAGCACTAGACTATATGAACCTCAGACAACAGCACTAGACTATATGAACCTCTGACAACAGCACTAGACTATATGAACCTCTGACAACAGCACTAGACTATATGAACCTCTGACAACAGCACTAGACTATATGAACCTCTGACAACAGCACTAGACTATATGAACCTCTGACAACAGCACTAGACTATATGAACCTCTGACAACAGCACTAGACTGTATGAACCTCTGACAACAGCACTAGACTGTATGAACCTCTGACAACAGCACTAGACTGTATGAACCTCTGACAACAGCACTAGACTGTATGAACCTCTGACAACAGCACTAGACTGTATGAACCTCTGACAACAGCACTAGACTGTATGAACCTCTGACAACAGCACTAGACTGTATGAACCTCTGACAACAGCACTAGACTGTATGAACCTCTGACAACAGCACTAGACTGTATGAACCTCTGACAACAGCACTAGACTGTATGAACCTCTGACAACAGCACTAGACTGTATGAACCTCTGACAACAGCACTAGACTGTATGAACCTCTGACAACAGCACTAGACTATATGAACCTCTGACAACAGCACTAGACTATAATGAAAGACAAACGACAGCAGCAGGCATCAGAGAGACAGGAGAAACGTCACCCTCCTGTCCTAAACAAATAATGGTCTTCTACCATCAAACAGAGAAGTATCCTGGCCCTTCACCCCTCAGCTCTACAAACAGCAGAGAGACGGAGAGAGAGAGGGAGAGATGGAGAGGAAGGTAGAGAGAGAGAGGCAGAGAGAGGGTAGAGAGAGAGAGGGGGGAGAGAGGCAGAGAGAGGGGGGAGAGAGGCAGAGAGAGGGTAGAGAGATAGAGGCTGTGAGAGGGGGGAGAGAGAGAGGCAGAGAGAGGGGAGAGAGAGGCTGTGAGAGGTGGGAGAGAGAGAGAGAGGCAGAGAGAGGGGAGAGAGAGAGAGGCGCAGGCCAAAAACAACCCATAGACCCTTCTGAGCATATCTGAAAGGACACCGTAGCTACAACTGGTGTGTGTGAATGTGTGTATGTGTATAAAGAAAAAAGCATCCTTTACCCTCTGATGACAGGCCTCCTCCTCCGTTAACACTCTCTGTGCTGGACTGGGAGTAGGCCATGAGACCACCCCTCTTCCCCTTCCTCAGGGAGCGGTTAGTGCTGGGGCTGCCCACCGGAGTGGAGGTAGACATCCTCCCTCCATCCTTCCTGGAGAAGATACCGCTGAAAAACCTGACCAGCCGACGGTCCGAGCCACTGGAGCGGGCACCGGTGCCACGCAGAAACCCCTCCTTCTCCGACACACTCTTCATCGAAAGAGTGAGCAGGTCGCTGTTGTCCAATGTGCGGTTTTTGCCTTTCGCTCGTTCCCAGCGGCTCAGCTCAGTCATCGAGTCAGTCTTGTTGAGGACAGCCCCGACTTCTAACGTGTTTCGTTTAGGCGGTCCCGTCTCATCGTAAGCCGGGTTCTGGAGGACTGTGGGCTGGGGGGTCTGGTTGTCGTCCCCGGCTGATCCGTCTCCGCGGCCGATGCACCCGGAGCTGCTGTGGTGCTTGTCTTTGGAGAGGGCCCGGATGCGGAGCAGTTCGCCACCCGTCCAGTGGCGGAAACTGAAGCTCCGGCGAAGCAGGCTGGGGTGCCTCTTCAGTGGCGGGGTCTCGGGAGAGGCCTTGGCGGCTTTCCCGTTACTTTTGGATGCACACAACTTGTCCTTAACCCCGTCCCCATTAGTTAGAGCATCACTGCCCTTCTCCTCTGTGCTCTTGGCTTTCAGAAGCCTTTTCTTCTTATCAGCACTCCCATTCTCCCCATTGGCAGCAGATGTTCGCAAGGTTTTTTCAGTCTCAGTGCAAATATCCCCTTTAAGCCTCAAGTCAGTTTCTGAGCTTTCCTGTGTCCAGCTTATCCCCTGTGATTTCTTCTGACTCTGTGGTGACATAGTCTTCTCTGAGGCCGTAGTGTTCTCTGAGGCCTGGCTGTTGTTTCCGTGCTCTGTGGAGGGGCTAGTGGCCGTTTCCTTTAACTCTTTATGTAACTGATGAGCCTTCTTTTTAATTTTAAGCCTTCCCATTTCTAATTGTCCTGTGCTGAATGTCCTGAAATTTCTCATGTAGTTATTGTGTGAGTGGAACTCGTCGCTTTCATCCTCGACTTCTTTCAGCTCTTCCAGCAGACAACTCCTCTGGAGCTCCGAGGAGACCTCGCGACGGTAAGCGCCCACTTTGGGGTTCTCGAGACGTCGTGGTCCCGAGCTCCCGCAGCTAACACCATCCTCCTCCTCCAAGCTCTCTTTCTTTACCAAGGTGAGAGAGATCCGGTACACTGTTTTCCTTTGTGGCGTTCCTCGTTCCATCCTTTCGCAATTACCGTCAAGAAGGTACATTCTCTAGGGACATGAACTGAAATAGGGGCTACTGAATAGGCTACACGAGTGGGCCAGACGTTACTTTGAACGGGAAAATGACTTCCTGACACTGGTCCTTTGATGTCGTCTAATAATAAGGAAGTAATAGTAGGCTATTTGTAATAATACTACAATTAAACGATTACTATATCAAATTAGTTATACTACTAAAATAATCAAGATGTGCAAAAAGGCATGAGAATTCGACGCCGGAAATAAATTCCTTTCACATCCCGGTGGATTTATAAACTGGCAACAAATGTAATGTAGCAACCAAACAAGCACAGTCTTCATTTAGGGCATGTCCGGCTTCTCTCCCTCTTAAAATGCATCGCTTGTGCAAAAAATGCCCACGGTTCCTTCCCAGACTGGAGTCGCTTACAGAGTAATTTGTTTTCACAGCAAACAAATCTATAAATATCCTGGGTTCAGGCAACAGAGAGTCCGGGTATATTGCTTCAAGATCCACCACGACAGTATTCCCATTATTGTAGAATAATATTATTGCAACGCTGTATTCCTCCAAGCGAAGTGAGTGCGTTGTCTCCCATTGTGTTCGCGCGCATCTCCCGCAGCGAAGCCAGCTTGCCAGGCTAACATTGATTTAGTGGTTTTGTTTTCAACCCCAGTGTGTCCGATTGTGATTCAAATGGGGGGAATTTACAGCCAGAACCAAGCTTCCACAATCCCTCTCTCACACACGGTTATCTTGAGAACGCGGGGAAACGTAGCCACCGTCCCATATCCAGCTCTCTCCTCACTTCACACTCCAGAGGGACACGGATCATCCAGCAAGAACGGCGGATTGGAAGCAAAACACGAAGCGTATTCAAACATGGAATGGAACGAATTCCCAGACTGGGATTGCTGGCTTTTCAAAACGGTTTATTCAGGTATTACTAGTAATTTCGGATCGCACAGGCCTCGTTTCAATTAAGAATTTCAAATATGTGTAACAACTGTGTATTTACATATGAACTATGCTTATACTGTATATCCGAGAACCACAGCAGCAAAATATATGCCTACAAAGAACAGACTGGTTCATTCAGAGATAAACCATCCACCGGGAGGAAATGAGACATTGTGGCATTGATTTCACATTCATTCAAGGTCGTTTGGACACGGTTATAAACACAAGGCTATCAGGTTGCTCAAAACAAACATTTGGAAAACTCCACTCCAGGATTTGCAGCATCTCTGTGGTTCTCATTTAGGGGAGTGGCTTGTGCTATTCTCTCTGTCTATCAGGATCTTTAAACCCACCTGGTCTGCCCCATCTATACTACTACCGCCACAAGGAATAACGAAAGTGATATTATGAAAAAGTGAAACTATGGAACGATAACAATGACCACAAACTGATAACATTAATTCCAAACACTCGAATATGCAAAAGAGCTGTGCCCACTGCCCGAGAGATATTGTTTGGACATTGCAGATTTTATTTTTATTGCTTCAAGGTTAGTCTAGTCAACCAATTTGGCAGAAGCCTGAAAAATAAGTCTCCAAAGAAAACATACCCAAAACAAACCACTGATATAACTGGGTACAGTCCTTGAGAAGAATTGTTAAAAGTGAACCCTTATCGAATATGCTCATTGATACGGTCCAATCATTCACGGTTAGAATCATAGTTTGGCATGCACTTAGCTAAACTACTGTACATCACAACTAACTTCCTGACCAAACCGACTCCGCGCGTACGTTGATTTTGTCTATCCCCAACAGACGCGTTCATGACAAGCAGGTTAAATATACCAAAACCAACTGTGAACCAACTAATAATAATAATAATAATAAAAAATAATAATATGCCATTTAGCAGACGCTTTTATCCAAAGCGACTTACAGTCATGCGTGCATACATTTTTGTGTATGGGTGGTCCCGGGGATCGAACCCACTACCTTGGCGTTACAAGCGCCGTGCTCGCTGAGCTACAGAGGACCACCAATATATAGATATATTATAAAAACATTTTAAAAAAACTTTATTTGGTTGTTACATGAACATTCTCCACACATTTTACATACATGCCATTTTATTTTTTTACAGTAGTAATTTGTATTATTTATGACATTTTTTTGTGTGCCAATTTTGGTCTTTAGTAAATGGCAGACATTTCCATATATGTTTGTTAACTGCACATGTGACATAACATCACCTTTCCTATTCATAATTTAATTATCAAAAGATCATTATAAAAATCTTTTTTTTTAATCAATTAGTATATTTCAATTTAACCATAATATTTGTTGTAATATTTGTTCTGTCTTTTCTGGAGGATGAAACTGGAATTGCAACCAGATTTGTATGGTTTGTTTTAGAAAAGGCGATATTTTGAAAAAGGTTCCGTTTTCAATTAACTGAAAGTGAGAGGTTGTAATCTGGATAAATTGAAAAGGGCCATTTTTGAACAAGGGGAGAGACATTCTTACTAATCTACTGGAAAACCAGTTTGGGTTTAAGTATGACTATTGTATGACTGATGCCTTTAGTGAGAGAGGTTTAATGCTTTCATATTTCATAATTTTCATTATTATTCATGATATAAATAAGCACGTTTAATTTTGTCTGGCTTGCCGTTCCAAAAAAAGTTAAATATTTTTTGCTATAATAATTTAAAACACAAATTGTTTGGGGTAAGCAGGGCCATAAGTAAATAGGTAAACTGGGATATGACAAAATAATTAATCAGGGTGATTTTTCCACAAATATAGGTATTTACCTTTCCATGGTAGCAAGATCTTATCTATTTTTGCTAACTTTCTGTTGAAATTTGTTGTAGTGAGTTCCTTTACTTCTTTAGGGATATGAATACAGAGTATGTCCACTTCAACATCAGACCATTTTATAGGTCAACTACACGGTAATGTCAAAGTAGTATTTTTTTGCACAGTTCTAGATACTCTATGAGGCTGTGCAGGGATCCAGATTGCATGAGGCTGTGCAGGGATCCAGATTGCAGATTTAAGAGGAAACTTGAGTCGTCAGCATACAATGACACCTTTGTTGTTAAGCCCTGGATTTCTAGCCCCTCTATATTATAGTTGGATCTGATTTTAATAGCTAACATTTCGATGGCCATAATAAATAGATATGCCGACAGTGGACAACCTTGTTTTACCAACTATTTTAATTTGGGGAGAGGTCAAAACACACATGAAACATTCATGGACATTTAGCTAGCTTGTTGTTGCTAGCTAATTTTTGCTGAATCTTTGTAGAACTTTGACCCATTTTAAGTCACACAAAATCGTGTGCTCTCTACTCTGGCAATTCATCCACAGATAAAAGGGGAAACCTTGTTCATTTTTAGCTCGTTTTCTTTGATGAATCTCTCCTCGTTCATTCTTCTTCTGTGGATCTTATATGGCAGTTGGCAACCAACTTTAATGTGCATTACCGCCACCAACTGGACCTCGTTCATTTTGTGTGGACCTCGTTCAGTGTGGATCTCGTTCATTTTTCAAATCACCCACGTGGGTATGTACTCGTAAAAGTAGATGGGAGAGGCGGGACTTGCAGCACGTCAAGAGTCTAAAATAGAACCAAGTTCTATTTTACCGCCTGGCTACACAGACGTCCGTTGACGCGCACGAGCAGTTTGGATGAAATGACTGAATAACGTGCATGTGTACATTTATTTTGCAACGCTCCCGTAACGCGGGCGTTTTGGTCAGCATGTAATAGAGCCGTCACACCTTGGCAGTCATACACACCATTTTCAATTCAGCACTTCTCCCAGCCTCCAGGCAGCAACTTTTTCATCCTCTCCCTTTCCCCTCTCCCTTACGCTCTCTCCTCCCCTCACCCTTTCCCCGCTCTCTCCCCACCTCTCCATTTCTCCACTCCCCCCTCCCTCCCCCTTTCTCTCCCAGTTTCCCCAGCCTCTTCCCTGGTCTCAAGGGAAGGTGGTGGTGTTGGAGATTACCTTCCTTATCTCAACCCTAAATCCCCCTCGCCTTCCTTTCGCTTTCAACTTCTCTCTGCCTGATATTTTATGGATCGTTATTTAGATGAAGGGAGATTACAGAAGGCTGATCAGCTCCTATATGCCCTGTGTCCACACACACACACACACACACACCTCCCATGGCGTCTTCATCTTTCCCCCTGCTAGTCCATTCATTCCCCTCTATCCACCTCCTCACTTTTATTGAAGAGAGGAAAATAACCCTATAGAACATCAATAGGTCCAGTCAGGCGAAGCCTACAGCTTGATCAATGCCTCCAAACCAGTGTATTTCGAGGTCACATAGCATATTTCTAACCGACATAAGAAACACAAAATTGAATTGATTGGTTTGATTGCTAGCTTTAAAAAGCTTGCATAAAAGGTTATTTTTAAATTGCACTTTTCTACATCACTGCAACCGCTGCCATTTTGACAGCGAGAACTCGCTCCAGTCCCACCAGCCTCTAGCCTGGCGATCGTTCAGCTCTGAAATAACTGAAGAGATTTAAACCTATTGGATGAGCGGTGAACACTCCCACGTGGCAGCCAGGCAGAGAGAGAAGGTGCATTATACACCCAACCATATTGTCTGCAAAGAACCGACTGACTTCAAACACACCTCATTACACTATTTTTTTGTTTTCTTTGTTGGTATTTTACCCCCTTTTTCTCCCCAATTTCGTGGTATCTAATTGGTAGCTACCGTCTTGTCCCATCGCTGCAACTCCCGTACGGACACGGGAGAGGCGAAGGTCGAGAGTCGTGCGTCCTCCGAAACACAACCCAACCGCACTGCTTCTTGCCCGCTTAACCCGAAAGCCAGCCACACCAATGTGCTGGCGACCGAGTCAGCGTGCACTGTGCCCGGCCCGCCACAGGAGTCGCTAGTGCGCGATGGGACAAGAACATCCCTGCCAGCCAAACCCTCCCCTACCCTGGACGGCGCTGGGCCAATTGTGCGCCGCCCCATGGGTCTGGAATCGAACCAGGATCTCTAGTGACACAGCTAGCACTGCGATGCAGCGCCTTAGACCACTGCGCCACTCGGGAGGCCCACCTCGTCACACCTTTATCACAGCCCAAGCCCCGGCTGTCACAAGCAGCTAGACACCTCAAGAGGGGTGTAAAAACAACCGATAGGCCAGTGACTCAAGCATAAATATTTTATTAGGCCTAAATCATTTAAAAAAATAGGATATTAAATATGTATTTCACTTATTAAGCTAGTCGCTACCATGAACCTGTGACTGCAGGTGTTCTACAACAGAAAAGCAGCCTGATGCAGAAAGTAACAGAGTGACCTGCTATTGTGACAATGCTGCCATCTGCATGCAGTACCTGAAGTCTAGTTTGAATCAATTCTCAGCATTTTGGCAGATTGGAAATTCACCATTTGAGTTCCAAGACAACAGCATGGTCAGTGACGACAATATCAGGAGCCTGATGTTTCTTCCATTAAACTGTTATACTGACAGGACACCACAATCTACACTGCAGCCAAGCAACGTAATGACTTTCACAGCCACTTTGTCAAACATTACTTTTTTGCAATGTTACATAATCTAAAATTAATCTGACTCACAATTCCAAACGTGCTCAAAGCACTTTAGATATTTTTTGACTTGTGGAGGATTACGTCGTCTCCCCCTCTTATCTGAGAACACAGGGTTGGGTCTAGGCCTAATCTCTCCCAAATACCACAATTGGAGCACACATCCACAGCGCAGTTGGTGGTATGCATGCTGAAACAATACAAATATATACATCTCAAAGCGCGTGTGTGTGTGTGTGTGTGTGTGTGCGTGTGTGCGTGTGTGTGTGTGTGTGTGCGTGGATTCTCTGACAGTACAGACTGTGCTGTACTTATTCATGGTCTTGAAAGACAAAGGGGTTTGATAATTGCAGCCCAGACCATGAAAGCTGACTCAATTAAATAATGTTTGAAGTGTGCAAGAGAAGGAAGAGAGTTGAGAGGATGGGGGGACGGGAGTGGCACACCTGTCCTCTAGGCAGGAGTGTACTCTATGCCCTCCACCACAATATAGTACGCACTTCTTCTTTGGGAATGTTAACAGCGTCAGTGAACAATGTAGTGAAAAATACATCTATGATGAGCTGTATGTGTGACGTATCCCAAAGCTCAGCAAAAGTCATCTTCTATATTAAAACGGACAGATTGACGGTTTTAGATAAAGTACCAAATACACTAAACGTATGGCCAAAAGTATGTGGACATTCCTTCAAATTAATGGATTTGGTTATTTCAGCCACACCCGTTGCTGACAGGTGAATGAAATTGAGCACACAGCCATGCAATCTCCATAGACAAACATTGGCAGTAGAATGGCCCGTACTGAAGAGCTCAGTGACTTTGAACGTGGCACCATCAAAGGATGCCACCTTTCCAACAAGTCAGTCCTTCAAATTTCTGCCCTGCTAGAGCTGCCCCGGTCAACTCCAAGTGTTGTTATTGTGAAGTGGAAACATCTAGGAGCAACAACTGCTCAGCCGCAAAGTGGTAGACCACACAAGCTCACAGAACGGGACTGCCGAGTGCTGAAGCGTGTAAAAATCGTCTGTCCTCGTTTGCAACACACTACCGAGTTCCAAACTGCCTCTGGAAGCAACGTCAGCACAAGATCTGTTCGTTGGGAGCTCCATGAAATGGGTTTCCATGGCCCAGCTGCAACACACAAGCCTAATATCACCATGCGCAATGCCAAGCTTCGGCTGGAGTGGTGTAAAGCTCGCTGCCATTGGACTCTGGAGCAGTGGAAACACGTTCTCTGGAGTGATGAATCACACTTCACCATCTGGAAGTCCGACGGACGAATCTGGGTTTGGCGGATGCCAGGAGAGCGCTACCTGCCCGAATGCATAGTGCCTAAATGTAAAGTTTGGTTGAGGAGGAATAATGGTATGGGGCTGTTTTTCACGGTTCAGGCTAGGCCCCTTAGCTCCAGTGAAGGGAAATCTTAACGCTACAGCATACAATGACATTCTAGACGATTCTGTGCTTCCAACTTTGTGGCAACAGTTTGGGGAAGGCCCTTTCCTGTTTCAGCATGACAATGTCCCCGTGCACAAAGCGAGGTCCATACAGAAATGGTTTATCGAAATCGGTGTGGAAGAACTTAACTGGCCTGCACAGAGCCCTGACCTCAACTCCATTGAACACCTTTAGGATGAATTGGAACACCGACTGTGAGCCAGGCCTAATCGCCCAACATCAGTGCCCGACCTCACAAATGCTTGTGGCTGAATGGAAGCAAGTCCCCACAGCAATGTTCCAACATCTAGTGGAAAGCCTTCCCAGAAGAGTGGAGGTTGTTGTAGCAGCAAAGGGGTACCAACTCCATATTAATGGCCATGATTTTGGAATGAGATGGAATGTGTCCACATACTTGTGTGATTGTCTTCAATTCTAACTGTGCACGTCTTTAAAAAAAAAAAAGCTGACTTGGAGTGCATCGTGGTTTCTTGAGAAACGTAGCGTTACTGAGCCAGTCAGACACTAGTCTAGAGCAGTCTCTCTCTCTCTCTCTCTCTCTCTCTCTCTCTCTCTCTCTCTCTCTCTCTCTCTCTCTCTCTCTCTCTCTCTCTCTCTCTCTCTCTCTCTCTCTCTCTCTCTCTCTCTCTCTCTCTCTCTCTCTCTCTCTCTCTCTCTCTCTCTCTCTCTCTCTCTGTGTGTGTGTGTGAGCATTAAAACTCCACGGTGCGGCGGCAGCCCTTGGGAGTGAGACTTTCATCTCAGATAAAAGGCTTAGTGAGAAAATCCCACTTTAGCAGACAGCTCTAGTAGCCCGGAGACGGACGTTTGATTAGCCCAGGGTTGGGAATGTTCCTCCATGTCAGAGCCTGATAGGGACACTGTGTGTGTGTGTACGACAACACAGGTGCAGCGTGCAGAACCAATACACCGCTCTGCATTGTTAACTCGGGCTGCGAGGTAATTGAGAGATTGAGACAGAACACTAAACCAAGAGAACAGAGCAGTGTGGAGAAGAGTGTAAAACATGGGAGAGGAATGGAGGGAGGGAGGGAGGGAGGGAGGGAGGGAGGGAGGGAGGGAGGGAGGGAGGGAGGGAGGGGAGAGAAAGAAAAACAGACAGAGATTAAGGGAGAGAGAAAGGGAGAGAGAACGGGAGAGAGGAAATACTGCCTAAATCAAATAGAAAACACTGTCCCTTGATAGGCTAAAACTGAAGAGTCAGCAACCTACCATTCTTGAAGCAAATGAACAAACACAAACACATACCACCCCACACACACCCCTAGGGACAGGGATAATTGGTCCAACAGAGTCCCGTGGCATGTGTATGGGACAGACGATCTGTTAGGGCCACTAATAAGGTCTTTCAACGGGCCCGTATAGACCCTAATCCTCTACAACTCCCTGGAGTGGAGCCTTATCACTGCCAACAGCCATGGTTCATTCAGCTTCCTCCTCTTCCCCACCCTCCCTCTTCCCTCAGTATCACACCATCACCACCCTCCAGAGACATATGTCTACTACAGGGCAGGGTTGGAGCGAGGCTATGATGATGAATAACCTAAATAGCCATAGCTAGAAACGTTGCAAAAATAGTAAAGTGATGCATAATGTCTTCTAGGAGGACTTGTGTGTGTGCGTTCATCCCTGAACGCTCGCCTCCCAGGGCAGGCGGCCCGGCTGCCTTCCTTATGGCTGAATAGTAAGTCCAAGTTGATTGGGAGGGAAGGAGGAAAGGAGTTTAGTGGGTCAGTGCTGTTACTAGGATCAGGAGGTTCTACCAGACCCAATGGGAACTGGCCATGCAGCACTGGGGAAATAGACCTGGCCTTTTAGCATTCTCTCTAGCCACACCCCTCCCCTCTAGCCACACCCCTCCCCTCCCATGCATGTCTGACAAGTCCCTTCTACCCACACATTCTCCCTCTCACTTTGCTGCACACATGAAATATGTATAGGACAGCCCATTCTACAGACAGCAGTGCAGAGACAGGACTGATTATACGAGGTGCGTACGCACGCACGCACGCACGCACGCACGCACGCACGCACGCACGCACACACACACACCAAATCAATAAAACAGGGGTGTGTCTTTTAATAACATACTAACCAAACTCACATCCGGCAAACTGCCATTAATCAAATAGCTGTGTTAGTGTCCCTTGTGTGGCATCGTACATGTATGTGTGCTGCCTGGTACTCCATCATCACTGTTAAAACACAGCAGTTTTGCTACTAGTAGTGAGTGCTGGGTGACTCTCATCAAAGAGCCAGGGAGTAATTCAGGGAGAGAGAAACCCCATGTTGTCTTTCATCCTCCCCCAAGAGGCCTGGAAATGGGTCAGTTAGTAGAGAGGAGCACGCACCCTGCTGGCTGGCACACACACACACACTACACACACACTACACGGACACTGTAACGAACACAGGCACACACAATACACCACACACACAGGTACCGACACACACACCTACTGGCATGAACATACTACAGGCATGAATGCAGTCGCACACACAAGCACACAAATAGGCACTCTTACGTTCTCTCTCTCTCTCTCACACAGGTAAAAATGCTGTAATAGTCTAATATTCCAGTGTGTTTTGTGTCTTGACAAAGCATGACATATTCATGGACAAACAGAGCTAATGCTTTTAACTTCCTGTCTTATAACAGCGCCACCATGTGGTCACTCCAGGACTAGCTGTTGTGCCATATACATTTTCTGTTGTCAAATGGAGAAATTCTGTCTTACCTGTGATGAGAGCCAGCCCGGGCAGAGAAGCCAAAGTGAACATAGAAAAAGGGGGGGAAAATACAATTCAGTGTTAATTCATTCATTTATTCACATCAAATCAGTCATTTATTCACACTTAAGTTAAATGGCACAAACACAATTGCATGAACATGTTCCACCAGTCCAGACAAGCCTCCAGACAGTCGACACAACCAGTTCTAACACAACTAGGCCTAGGTTAGCCTACCTCCCAGGAAGATTTCATTACAAAAGTAAGGTATTATCAAAGACATGCTCTAGCCCAGGGCTCTCCAACCCTGTTCCTGGAGAACTACCATCCTATAGGTTCTCTCCAACCCTGTTCCTGGAGAACTACCATCCTATAGGTTCTCTCCAACCCTGTTCCTGGAGAACTACCATCCTATAGGTTCTCTCCAACCCTGTTCCTGGAGAACTACCATCCTATAGGTTCTCTCCAACCCTGTTCCTGGAGAACTACCATCCTATAGGTTCTCTCCAACCCTGTTCCTGGAGAACTACCATCCTATAGGTTCTCTCCAACCCTGTTCCTGGAGAGTTACTGTCCTCTAGGTTCTCTCTCCAACCCTGTTCCTGGAGAGTTACTGTCCTGTAGGTTCTCTCTCCAACCCTGATCCCGGAGAGCTACCATCCTATAGGGTTTCTCTCCAACCCTAATCTAATGCACCTGCTTCTAATAATTAGCTGGTTGATAAACTGATTCAGGTTAGTTACAACTGGGGTTGGGTTGAAAACCTACAGGAAGGTATCTCTCCAGGAACAGGGTTGGATTGAAAACCTACAGGAAGGTATCTCTCCAGGAACAGGGTTGGATTGAAAACCTACAGGAAGGTATCTCTCCAGGAACAGGGTAGGATTGAAAACTTACAGGAAGGTATCTCTCCAGGAACAGGGTTGGACTGAAAACCTACAGGAAGGTATCTCTCCAGGAACAGGGTTGGACTGAAAACCTATAGGAAGGTATCTCTCCAGGAACAGGGTTGGACTGAAAACCTACAGGAAGGTATCTCTCCAGGAACAGGGTGGACTGAAAACCTACAGGAAGATATCTCTCCAGGAACAGGGTTGGACTAAAAACCTACAGGAAGGTTTCTCGCCAGGAACAGGGTTGGATTGAAAACCTACAGGAAGGTATCGCTCCAGGAACAGGGTGGACTGAAAACCTACAGGAAGGTATCTCTCCAGGAACAGGGTTGGACTAAAAACCTACAGGAAGGTTTCTCGCCAGGAACAGGGTTGGATTTAAAACCTACAGGAAGGTTTCTCGCCAGGAACAGGGTTGGATTTAAAACCTACAGGAAGGTTTCTCGCCAGGAACAGGGTTGGACTGAAAACCTACAGGAAGGTTTCTCGCCAGGAACAGGGTTGGATTGAAAACCTACAGGAAGGTATCTCTCCGGGAACAGGGTTGGATTTAAAACCTACAGGAAGGTATCTCTCCAGGAACAGGGTTGGATTGAAAACCTAGGCCTATGCTAAATAGTCAGACAACAAATGATGTTGTGATTCTCAGGGTCTTCTCCCCAGCCACTATCTTCCCACAAAGGCCACATATCTCAGTATGGTTACAGATGATTGTAACATCTTCATATGGTGATTAAGTTTTCATGAGATGTTTAGCATGTACATAATGCATTAATAAGGAGGCACCAGGGGGCGTCGGCCTATCTGCTGATGAGAAAAGAGTCCTGCACAACAAAACGATGACACACCAGAGAGCCCTACACACACACACAGAGCATCGGGGTGTGTGTGTGTACATGCGTCTGACTCAGAGGCCAGATGATCGGTATTGATGGTCAAAAAGAGAGAGAGAGAGACAGAGGGAGAGAGAGAGAGACAGAGGGAGAGAGAGAGAGACAGAGGGAGAGAGAGAGAGAGACAGAGGGAGAGAGAGAGAGAGACAGAGAGAGAGAGAGAGAGAGAGAGAGAGAGAGAGAGAGAGAGAGAGAGAGAGAGAGAGAGAGAGAGAGAGAGAGAGAGAGACAGAGAGAGAGACAGAGAGAGAGACAGAGAGGGAGAGAGAGAGAGAGAGAGAGCGAGAGGGAGAGAGAGAGACAGAAAGAGAGAGAGAGGGAGAGAGCAGCAAATGAACCACTGAATGAATAAAGAAAGAAAAGAGGGCAGACAAATGGAGAGAGAGAAGAGAGACCAACACCAGACACCTTGACACGCCAACCCAGACTCAGGTCTGTTACTATGGTGACGCAGTCTAGGGGCTGCACGCCACGGCTGGTTTGGCTCTTAACAGGCAGAGGGGTGCGGGGGTGGAGCCTTGGCAACAAGGGGTCCCCCAGGGGAGTGTGCCAACCACGTGCCCATGGGGAAGGGGGAGCTTGTGGCAGGGGAGGGCAGGCTAGGCTGCTGATCACCCTGCGGGAGGGGTGGAGGAGGGGGGCATGTGTGCCCCTAAACACCCCCTTACAAACACACACACACCCGTGCCAGCAGGCTCCCCCTAATCTCTGACCACAATACTAACCATATGCTGATCCTCTCCAATACAAAAGAACAGGCAGGGCAACAGATTATTATCTCAATAATACAATGTGTCAAAGATCGCAAACTGCATCTTAATCCATTCCTTCAAACACTCTTGGCTATTCAGAACAAGGGTTGTTTATCCTGGTCATCTGGCTGGTTGGTGGTTTGGCTCCAATCTACTGGCTGTCTCTGGTGGATCTCCTGTAGACTATCAGCCATTATTATAGTGTCTCCCTCTAGCTGTCAGAGAGGGGCACAGTGATCTTCACCTCCCCTCTTTCTCCCTCATCCTCAGCTCAGCCCCCCTCCCCTCCATCCAGGGGTCAGTCTTTCACCGAGTCAGTCCTCATTACCTTCAACCCAAGTCTCATCTAGACGATATTCATTCCAATTATCCCCAGTTCCCTTTCAATTCTAAGTTCCATTATGTGACTTCTACAGTGTAATCTGATGGCTTGTATCAATGTCAAAATGAAACCTGGCCTACATTCTGTGTCTCTAGATCTCTCTCTCTCTGTCGGAGCACTTTGGGACCACAGACTACTCTTAGTTCACAAGGCATTGACTGCAGAGAAGCACATGGTTTAGTATTCCTCCAATGAAAGTCCATAGCAACAGCAAGGTGAAGTAGGCACTATACACGTCTCAACTGGTGTGAACATGTGCTGAGGAAAATGCATTAAGGGCAGAACGCATGTCTGCTGAAATGTGCACACCCACGCATTATTCAAGCACATTGAACCAATAACATCCTCCAAATCAATGACATGTTGGCGGGTGGAGTAACTCACGGGTAGCATTGCCAAATAAATTCTCCCACACACAGGTAGGCGTATGGCATGGGAATTGACCCACCGTGGAATTCCAGCTCTGAAGTTGGAGTAGGGGAGCGTAATGGGTGTAACACAACGCACAGGAAGTCATTTTGGCGGCACATCACACTGTGAGAATGTTGTGACTGTGAAGGAGAATCAAGGTGTTGAATGAGTCAGAACATGAGAACAAGAAGCAACCATGTTGGGTCGGCTCTCCCTCCCTCCCTCCCGTAGGTCATCAGCATTCAGATCCCACCACCGTGCACGCTCACGTCTCCACCCAGAGTGCACGTGTCGTGCATGGGGGTGACAACAGCTCTGCTAGTCATAGTGGAGTGTTCTAGAATGTAGATCTAATGTCTCAGGTGAGCTGACAGATGGATGTTGTGGCCAGGGCAGAGAGATGAGAGGCCCCAGCTTCCTACATTTATCAGGCAGGGGGACTCGAGTTGTCACTACAGCAGCACCGCATTCTGACAGCCCGTACACACACACACACACACACACACACGTACCCTGGAGACATCATTAGAGAGCCGAGACCCCGAGAGAGGGAGACATTAATTATTCACTAGCTGTGAAGAGCGTGAATGTGTGTGTGTGTGTGTGTGTGTGTGTGTGTGTGGCAGAGAGATAGTGAAAGTGCAGTGTACTGTACAGTAGGGCTGTGACGATACCAGTATTGCAATATTTTTCCATGGCAAAAATGAAAACATGAAGCAGATCAAACTCTTTGGTCCTTTAACAACCTGGTATCGTCCCTGCCCTAGTGGACAGGTGTCCATGTTGTGACTGGTATCGTCCCAGCCCTAGTGGACAGGTGTCCATGTTGTGACTGGTATCGTCCCAGCCCTAGTGGATAGGTGTCCATGTTGTGACTGGTATCGTCCCAGCCCTAGTGGATAGGTGTCCATGTTGTGACTGGTATCGTCCCAGCCCTAATGGACAGGTGTCCATGTTGTGACTGGTATCGTCCCAGCCCTAGTGGATAGGTGTCCATGTTGTGACTGGTATCGTCCCAGCCCTAGTGGATAGGTGTCCATGTTGTGACTGGTATCGTCACGGCCCTAGTGGACAGGTGTCCATGTTGTGACTGGTATCGTCCCGGCCCTAGTGGACAGGTGTCCATGTTGTGACTGGTATCGTCCCGGCCCTAGTGGATAGGTGTCCATGTTGTGACTGGTATCGTCACGGCTCTAATGGACAGGTGTCCATGTTGTGACTGGTATCGTCCCGGCCCTAGTGGACAGGTGTCCATGTTGTGGCTGGTATCGTCCCAGCCCTAGTGGACAGGTGTCCATGTTGTGACTGGTATCGTCCCGGCCCTAGTGGATAGGTGTCCATGTTGTGGCTGGTATCGTTCCGGCCCTAGTGGATAGGTGTCCATGTTGTGACTGGTATCGTCCCAGCCCTAGTGGACAGGTGTCCATGTTGTGACTGGTATCGTCCCAGCCCTAGTGGACAGGTGTCCATGTTGTGACTGGTATCGTCCCGGCCCTAGTGGATAGGTGTCCATGTTGTGACTGGTATCGTCCCGGCCCTAGTGGATAGGTGTCCATGTTGTGACTGGTATCGTCCCGGCCCTAGTGGACAGGTGTCCATGTTGTGACTGGTATCGTCCCGGCCCTAGTGGACAGGTGTCCATGTTGTAACTGGTATCATCCCGGCCCTAGTGGACAGGTGTCCATGTTGTGACTGGTATCATCCCTGCACTAGTGGACAGGTGTCCATGTTGTGGCTGGTATCGTCCCAGCCCTAGTGGACAGGTGTCCATGTTGTGACTGGTATCGTCACGGCCCTAATGGACAGGTGTCCATGTTGTGACTGGTATCGTCCCGGCCCTAGTGGACAGGTGTCCATGTTGTGGCTGGTATCATCCCGGCCCTAGTGGACAGGTGTCCATGTTGTGACTGGTATCATCACGGCCCTAATGGACAGGTGTCCATGTTGTGACTGGTATCGTCCCGGCCCTAGTGGACAGGTGTCCATGTTGTGACTGGTATCATCCCTGCCCTAGTGGACAGGTGTCCATGTTGTGGCTGGTATCGTCCCAGCCCTAGTGGACAGGTGTCCATGTTGTGACTGGTATCGTCACGGCCCTAATGGACAGGTGTCCATGTTGTGACTGGTATCGTCCCGGCCCTAGTGGACAGGTGTCCATGTTGTGACTGGTATCGTCCCTGCCCTAGTGGACAGGTGTCCATGTTGTGACTGGTATCGTCCCAGCCCTAGTGGAAAGGTGTCCATGTTGAGGTGAGTCATCTATATTAGAGACCAGCAGCTAAATGGTTAAAGTAAAACCGGGAAAAGATATGATAGCCTATATCCCAGATATGAACTCCGCTTAATCACATTACCCCATAATTGCCCGCTATACAGGTCTATCTACAACATAGAAACCTCAATGTACTGAAGCACATACTACTGTACTCAGAACCACAATAGTAATCTGAATACATAAGTAATGGCATGTAAGACACTTGGCCCTCCGTGGAATGAGTTTGACACGTGCACTATACCAGGGTTTCCCTGAATCAGCTGTGTAGTGCTAGGGCAAAAACCAAAACGTGTACCCAGGTGGGGCCCCGGGACCGAGTTTGGGAAACCCTGCCCAATACCATGCGAGGGGGAGGGGCCTACCTACAAAAGTGTGTCTCGTCGTTGTTACTTTTTAAAATGTCCTTTGTGAATTACCTCAACTGATATAGCCTAGCTACAGTCGCAAGGTTTTCCCACTGTGAACCGTGCAACTACAGCTCAGCCCTCTCAGAATGCAGCCATTGTGGTCTCATCTCCTTTCACATCATAACAAGCAGGGCCATAGAGGGTCCTTCATGTTTCCAGTAGCCCGCCCCTTCAGCCCACGCTGCCAGGGCTTGAAGCACTGAGACAATGGGAGCGTTTCAGACTGACACCACCACTGGAAAAATCACAGCCAACGCTGGGAACAGAGTTTCAGAACAACAGCTGCCTGGCACCGTGGAAACAGGCTAGGGTGCTAGGACTAGGTTATGTCCCCAAATGACCATTGCTGCACAATTTAAGTGTATCGACTCAATTCATATAAACTTCTTCTCACATTAGCTGAGACAGCATACATGGGTCTCTACAGGGTAAAAATAAACCAGTTGGATTGAAAATTAAGTCATACCGAGACCAGTAAAATAAAATAAAAACGTGTGTGTGTGTTAAACTAACAGCTGTGTGGTAGGATATCCTGTCACTTCCAAAGCGCTTGGCTCGGAGACATTCCTAACATTCCGTCCTGATGTCAGAATCCCACAGCTCCACATCTCCCCCTAGTGTTAAGAATCTCAACTGTTCCATTTAGGAACACTACAACATTGTAGGAAGGAAGTGGATAACTCCCCCCTCAAAATAACTACTGCTGTGTATTAGTCATTACTATGGGGATGTTGTTTTCATTCTGTCGACTCCCGGAAACTGCTGCATCAAAGCCTTTTATGTCTTGTTCATAAAGAAACACAGTATGAAAGCTGGTCCAAGTCTTCACTTGGAGGGTAGAGAAAGACAAAAGAAAAATAGAAAACTTTTTAAGAGTTTCAAAAATCTGCTGAGAATATCATCCCAATCCCCTCTAATAATATCCTGACTGACACACATCTGTACCGTGCACCTGTCTATTGTACCAGGTGTAGCCAGCAGGGGGCGCTGTTGATATGGGAAGAACTGCATTGTGATTTACTAGGTCAGATTCAACCCCTCTGGTACATTTATTAAATCCTGTTTCACTCCACAGTTGCATAAAATAGATTATATTATGCACCAAGGCTTACGTTATCACTGCACAAAAGACTGGAGTGGAAGCCCAAAATTAGCAACTCAGGAGATACATCCCAAATTGCATCCTATCCCCTATATAGAGCACTACTTTTGACTAGGGCCCATAGGGCTCATGTTACAAGTAGTGCACTATATAGGCAATAGGGTGCCATTTGGAACGAAGCCAGTGAGTGTACATCTAGATGTAGTCCTGGCTGTATTGTAGCCTACACACACAGAAGATCATTGAGACAGCATGGGAGGAGTGTTCTGAGGTACCTACAGCATGGGAGGAGTGTTCTGAGGTACCTACAGCATGGGAGGAGTGTTCTGAGAGGAGTGTTCTGAGGTACCTACAGCATGGGAGGAGAGTTCTGAGGTACCTACAGCATGGGAGGAGTGTTCTGAGAGGAGTGTTCTGAGGTACCTACAGCATGGGAGGAGTGTTCTGAGAGGAGTGTTCTGAGGTACCTACAGCATGGGAGGAGTGTTCTGAGAGGAGTGTTCTGAGGTATCTACAGCATGGGAGGAGTGTTCTGAGAGGAGTGTTCTGAGGTATCTACAGCATGGGAGGAGTGTTCTGAGAGGAGTGTTCTGAGGTACCTACAGCATGGGAGGAGTGTTCTGAGAGGAGTGTTCTGAGAGACGAGATCTGAGGTAACTACAGCATGGGAGGAGAGATCTGAGGTAACTACAGCATGGGAGGAGAGATCTGGTGGTCCTCTGTAGCTCAGCTGGTAGAGCACGGCGCTTGTAACGCCAAGGTAGTGGGTTCGATCCCCGGGACCACCCATACACAAAAATGTATGCACGCATGACTGTAAGTCGCTTTGGATAAAAGCGTCTGCTAAATGGCATATTATTATTATTATTATCTGAGGTAACTACAGCATGGGAGGAGAGTCCTGAGGTAACTACACCATGTGGAAGTGCTGGAACACCTTGACACATGGGGGACATGGTTTAGCACATGGGGTCTTGTAAGGATTCAGTCACACTTCTCTTTTTGGCCTGTGGCCCACATCTGAGAAAGGGAAGACGGAGCGCTTGACGGGCAGCAGGTAGGCTAGTGGTTAGAGCGTTGGGCCAGTAACCAGGTAGCCTAGTGGTTAGAGCATTGGGCCAGTAACCAGGTAGGCTAGTGGTTAGAGCGTTGGGCCAGTAACCAGGTAGCCTAGTGGTTAGAGCGTTGGGCCAGTAACCAGGTAGCCTAGTGGTTAGAGCATTGGGCCAGTAACCAGGTAGGCTAGTGGTTAGAGCGCTGGGCCAGTAACCAGACAGGCTAGTGGTTAGAGCGCTGGGCCAGTAACCAGACAGGCTAGTGGTTAGAGCATTGGGCCAGTAACCAGGTAGCCTAGTGGTTAGAGCGTTGGGCCAGTAACCAGGTAGGCTAGTGGTTAGAGCATTGGGCCAGTAACCAGGTAGCCTAGTGGTGAGAGCGTTGGGCCAGTAACCAGGTAGGCTAGTGGTTAGAGCGTTGGGCCAGCAACCAGGTAGCCTAGTGGTTAGAGCGTTGGGCCAGTAACTAGGTAGACTAGTGGTTAGAGCGTTGGACCACTAACCAGGTAGACTAGTGGTTAGAGCGTTGGGCCAGTAACCAAAAGGTTGCTGGTTTGAATACCGAGCCGATAAAGTAAAAAATCTGTCGATGTGCCCTTGAGCAAGGCACTTAACCCTGATTTGCTCCAGGGGCACTGTACAACTATGGCTGACCCTGTAAAACAACACATTTCACTGACAATAAAAACATCTTACTACTACTACACACACACGTACGCTAACACAGACAAACGTGCACATAAACACAAACAGAAACACACAAACTGAGACAGGCATGTGTGAGGTTAAGCGCAGCCAGCAGCCTGATCTCCCCTGACTAAACCACCACTCCAGTCACACACAGCCGTACCCAGACCTCCTCACTCACTCACTCTTCTCTGGCTCAGTCGTATACACACCTCCTCTCTCTCAGCCGTATCCAGACCTCCTCTCTCTCTTCTCTGGCTCAGCCGTATCCAGACCTCCCCTCTCTCTCTCTCTCTCTTCTCTGGCTCAGCCGTATCCAGACCTCCCCTCTCTCTCTCTCTCTCTTCTCTGGCTCAGCCGTATCCAGACCTCCTCTCTCTCTTCTCTGGCTCAGCCATATCCAGACCTCCCCTCTCTCTCACTTCTGACTCAGCCGTATCCAGAGCTCCTCTCTCTCTCTGTGTCTGTCTGTCTTCTCTGGCTCAGCCGTATACACACACCTCCCTCTCTCTCTCTCTCGCTCTCTCTCTCCCTCTCCCTCTCTCTCTCTCTCCCTCTCTCTCTCTCCCTCTCTCTCTCTCCCTCTCCCTCCCTCCCTCCCTCCCTCCCTCCCTCCCTCCTCTGGCTCAGCCGTATCCAGACCTCCTCTCTCTCTCTCTCTCTCTCTCTCTCTCTCTCTCTCTCTCTCTCTCTAGTCTTCTCTCCAGTCACACACAGAGAAAGAGACACACACAGCCTGTCCTTCTCCTGTGTTCTCTTCTCTTCCTCTCCTGACTGCTCCAGGCTGGCCCACGTAGGAGGGGATCACTCAGCATCCTGCAGTACTGTAACCCCAGCTGAGCGAGGCACAACACTGTAGTGGTTGTGGGTGTGTGGGATAGAGCATGATCCAGGTTCTTCTCAGATGTGCAAGTCATGCATAGGAAATAAAGGAAGGGGGAGTGGGGGGGGGGGGGGCTGTCACTGCTATGTACAATCTTTGAATTATATGAAATAGGACTGTGGTGGGCTGGGGGAAGGTTCAGATATCATATCCCACACCCTCCTATAACATCAACAGTTTTTCAGTCGGATGAGAAACGAGAGAACAAACACGTAGCCTATATGTAACCCTGCTGTCCTCAAACTGGCAAACTGGGAGATGGAGGACTGAGAAGCGGTGGTATTTCCACAGCAGGAGAAACCAAAATAGCAACCGGAGCAGTGGTGGGCTGATGTAGAGAAGAATCGAGAGTCTGTTCTTCTGGCAGGCCTCTCTGAATCCCCATGTCCAAGAATACATCCCAAAAGGCACCCTATTTCCTATTTAGTGCAATACTTTTCACCAGGATCAACCCAAAGTAGTGCACTAAATAGGGAATATGGTGCCATTTGGGACACAGACCAAGCCTAGCCGGCAGGACCAGATGTAATTTGGAGCTTAATTCAATTGGATACTGTCTCTCAGGTCACAAAGGTCGAGCTGAGCTCTTAGCTGCTGTATTCACTGTCCTCCAAAGGCCTCTCAACATTCTGAAACCACTCCACAGACAACAATGTTTTTCCGTTTTCTCTTTGAAAGAGTCTGATGTGAGGGGCTTCCCACACAATGTTCCGTTCACGGAGTCAGTTTCCCATAGTGCATTGCTCTTGGGGGCAGGGCAAGGGCTTCCATTTCAGCTCTGTAGGGCAGTAGGATGGGACCACAACCCACTCTCTCCTCTACTTCCTTTTTTTCTCTTCTCTCCCCCTCTACTTCTTTCTCCTCCTCTACTTCCTCCCTCTATCCTTCCCTCTATCCTTCTCTCCCCTCGACTTCCCTCCTCCTCTCCACTTCGCCCATCCTCCTCCCCTCTCTACTTCCCCCCTCCTCTCCCCTCTACTTCCCTCCTCCTCCCCTCTCTACTTCCCCCCTCCTCTCCCGTCTACTTCCCTCCACCTCTCCCCTCTACTTCCCTCCTCATTCCTTTCCTCTACTTCCCTCCTCTCCCCTCTACTTCCCTCCACCTCTCCCCTCTACTTCCCTCCTCATTCCTTTCCTCTACTTCCCTCCTCTCCCCTCTACTTCCCTCCTCCTCTCCCCTCTACCTCTCCCCTCCACCTCTCCCCTCTACTTCCCTCCCCTCTACTTCCCTCCTCCTCTCTCTCCCCCCCACCTCTCCCGTCCTCTCTCCCCTCCTCCCCCTCCTCCTCCTCCTCCTCCTCCTCTCCTCTCTACTTCCCTCTTCCATCCTCCTCTTCCATTCAGGCCCAGCTCTGCTCAGCCCCTCTGGGAACTAACACACAGAAGCCACACAGTCAGGAGGATATAGTGACAACATTAGGGTCTGCCCTTTTGAGAAAAAAGCAAGAACAAGCATCTGGCTGACTAAGAACACAAAAGGAACAAAAAAAGCATTTGTCACAGTTAGTAGTGGTGGATATGAATGAGGTCACCAGTACTCAGAGGTAGATGTAGCCTGTGTGTGTGTGTGTGTGTGTGTGTGTGTGTGTGTGCTCCTGCTATCTGTGTAATTCACAGCATGTTAAAGAGCTCATTGACTGGGGAGGGTGATTGATGGGCCTTGGTCTCTTTTAAAGGAGAGCATTTACTTTAAAGAAGGACCCTATGCCTCGATGGGGCAATGCTTACTGAGCCGAGCAGTAGCCCCGAGTGCCCCCGCCGTCTATGCTGTCATCCTGTGTCATCGGCCCACTCTCCCTGTGGTGAGTCACACACACTCCCTCTCTAAACTGATGTGCCAGAGTGACTGGCGTTAAAAACACACTTTGGGAAAGCAGAGGCTGCAGAACAGAGCGCTGCCCAAACCACTCTGAGCAGTGAGCACAGAGGCTTCTAGAACACAGAGCGAGGAGGCTTCTAGAACACAGAGCGAGGAGACTTCTAGAACACAGAGCAAGGATGCTTCTAGAACACAGAGCGAGGAGACTTCTAGAACACAGAGCAAGGATGCTTCTAGAACACAGAGCAAGGATGCTTCTAGAACACTAAGTGAGGATGCTTCTAGAACACTAAGTGAGGATGCTTCTAGAACACAGCAAGAGGAGGCTTCTAGAACACAGAGAAATAATAATATATTACATTTCTATAGCGCTTTTCATATAATCTTAAAGCGCTTCAAGAGCAAAAAACAAACAAGCAATATATCAGGACAGGTCAACCAATAGAGGCCAAGTCTTTGAAAGCTGCATCCTCCGAAGATGGAGAGGTCAGTTCATGGCTTGAGCGGAGAGAGCTGGTCAGAGGATGGTAGATGATGGTGATGGAGTCTGCTGATGATCTTGTAGAGGGTAAGTCTGGGAACCAGCCTCTGGACTTCTCCTCTTCCACTCTGTGTAGCACCACTTGGGTGATGCCTCAGCAGCTCTGGGCACCAGGAAGCTCACCACACACAGTTCAGAATAGTAGCCAGTCGTCCTCACTACGAGGCCTCTGCCTCAGCACTGCTGGATTCCTCTGTCTCCCATTCCTCACACGCTTCAGGACACTCCTCAAATTATGTTCTCAAAAGATCAGGAATTGGCAGCCAGGTGAAACCAAAAAACTGGTACTGTGTCCAGATGCTTTTTTCAAACAAAAACATTAGCCAGCTAGCTAGCTAGATAGCCAAGCCAAAAAGTGTTAACCTGTCAGCCAATCTGCAAATCCTTGGCTCAAAAACACCAGATACATGCAATAAAAACTCTGTTATCTAAAACAAAAAAGAGCTGATAAAAAAAATAAACAATTAAAAACACCTACAAATATTACTAAATATGTACACACTTACAGGAGCTCTGTGCTTAGGCTGCTACTTGGATACCATGACAACTATAGAACATAGTGGGGTTCAACAGAGAGAGACAGCCAGGGAGAGCTGCAGGCTGCAGCACAGGAGCTCGCTCCGTTTCAGCTACCTATTAAGGTTCAAGTGGACTAGTATTCATATCCCTGGGAGAGCTAAACCACTCAATCCCAACCGCTCAACTCTGTGAAACCAATACACATGAAACATACATAGCCTAAGGAATTCAGTTGGTGTGTGTGTGTGTGTGTGCTTATGATTGAGTGCAAAGTCTGCAAACACATGCAAACTCACAAGTAACCTACATAAAGCATAAGCCCTTCCTTCCTTGGCATGTCGTGTGCCTGCTTGCCTAGTAAAGTGTGTCTGTGATGAAGAGGGGTACAGGATGGGCCATATGGTCCAGTAGAAAGCCTGGATGAGCAGCCTGTCACTCTGCCTCCCTCTCACCCCTTCACGTTCCCGTCCCTGAAGAGAGAGAGACAGCTCTGTCCTCTGGGGCTAATTATCCCTTTATCTCAGTCCTCACCACGGCAACACACACACATATACGACGCGTACGCGCACACACACACACACACACACTGTTAGATTAATTTGGATTTTAAGAATAATGACTAAAGGATTTCACCCCAAATACAGTATAAATGTTAGAATTATCATGTAGTGTCAACCCACTAACAGAGGGGGCGGTACTAAACATTCAAGGGTGAAGGGGAAGGCGGAAACTGTTTAGAAAAGCCACCTAAAGGTGGGAGGAGTCAAGTTCAGGAGGTATAAAACTGTATGTATGTGTTTTTGGCGTCAGAGCTCCCCATGAATAAAAAGACAGATCATTCTTGTTGGTTGTGGACCTTGAATCATTGATGATTAAAACCAGAGCCTTACAACCTCTGGTAATGATTCAAGCTTAGGTTGAATTAGAGATAGAAATTCACATGACACACACACACACACGGGACAGACTGTGCCTCAGGTGTGTGTGTGTGTGCGTGCGTGCGCGTGTATGACAGTGTGTGTGTGTGTGTGTGCATGCACACATGTGTTGGTAGCAGCTTGTATGCATGCTAAACAGCTTAGGCAGGATCAGTATATTGCCTTGCCAGGGTACATCCACAGCTGCCAAAAACAATGGTAGGTTTTCCCTGGGTCAGTCAGCCAGTGTCCATCACTAACCACAGCTGAGGCAGATGAATAATCCCCACTGCCTTAATATGACATGATTTATTTTCACCAAAACAGACAGGCCTGGCTTGCAGTACACCAAATATGATACAGGATACAGAAAGAAAGCTGCGGAAGTCAGTCGACTACTGGGACCACTGGATGATGTTAGGCTAATGCTGCATTTTAGCAGAGGGGCTATGTTCATCCACGCTACAAAGCCTAAAATAGCTTGTAAACACACAGTTCCACGTGATATTTTGATCCTTCAAAGAGGAGTGTTTGGCTCTCTAGGCTACTCAAGGGTCAACAGAGACCACACCAACAGCACAATACTTACATCTCAAAGCACCTCTCATTGTGCTGGTGTGTCAATGAGAGGGTGGTGATGATTTACGCCACAATAAAATCAAAACAGCAGAGATGCGTGACGATGCAATCACATAGCCTAACCTCTTAATCTGTTTCAGTCCAAACTGGTTGTTTGAAGATATGGTCTGTGATCTAATCTAACACAACATCCCCACAGCACTCTGTCAACATGTCATTATAAATAACTATAATATATAATAACTAGAAATCATTAAATAGCCCAGCCAGCCCACATCACATGCATCACACAGTAACTCAATGACTGAGATGCACAGCCTGATTCCTGGAGCAACAAACCCATCGGATGGATGCACATTGGTCCTCTAATAGAATGGAGCATCACCATCAACACTAGAGGCTGATGAGGTGTAGAGACTGAGCTGGCGTACATTCATTACCTTGTTAAAATGGAGGTCGGTCGGGTGGGGGATCCCACTGGCAGATGGTGACCTAATACAAGGGGAGGGTCCTATAGAGAGAAAAGGGGGCATTGATTTCTCCCCCCAAACTAAAGGCCAGATGGGGAGAGAGACTGAGTGGTGGCTCCTATTGACCTCGCTCCTAACAGGACCACTTTCTAAAGCAGCCGGGTCATCATAGTAAGTGATGACCAATAAGACTGAGCCAGCACCATGCAGATAACAGGTGTCCCCCCCCCCCAGGAAGTAGGCCTAACCAATAGACCTAGCCTAACTCTGATGGATAATGTAGTAACTAAACATTATCTAGGCCTATGGGCTAATTCAATTAAGACTGATTCTACTCATGTTATAGGCACTTAAGCATGCTATACATCATGATTAATTAATGTTAAAATAAAGGTTAAATAAAACATTTTAAATAAATAAACACTTGTTTTGGTAGTAGGCCTTTGAGAAATGAGAAATGAACCATTTATGTTCATCAACAGGAGGAAAGAGCTCATTAGCCGGTGGTGGTTCGGACTCTTGGTAGTGAAATTAAATTAGGCCTAGTTAGATAGCCAATTAAACATGTATTGTTGGATGAGACTAGGCCCTTCAGGGTGAGGAGCATCTGTTGTACCCGTTTCAATACGAAGCAGCAAGCATAAAGGCCTAGTAGCCTATACCACAAACAGGGCTTGTTTCATCTATACCAAGAAACATCACAGTGAGCTCCAAAAGTATTGGTAAAGTGACACATTTGTTGTTTTGGCTCTGTACTCCAGCACTATCGATTTGAAATGATACAATGACTACGAGGTTCAAGTGCTGACTGTCAGCTTTAATTTGAGGGTATTTTTATCCATATCGGTTGAACCATTTAGAAATTACAGCACTTCTTGTACATAGTCCCCCCATTTTAGGGGACCAAAAGTATTGGGACAAATTCACTTGCATGTGTTTTAAAGTATGACTGTCACGACTTCCTCCGAAGCTGCCGCCTCTCCTTGTTTGGGCAGGCTTCGGCGTTCGTCGCCACCGGCCTTCTAGCCACTGCCGCTCCTCATCTCATCATTCCATTTGTTTTGTCTTGTTCATTACTTATCCCCTCATCAGTACCTGTATAAGTGTTCCCTCTGCCCCCTTGTCTTTGTGTGTGATTGTTTATCATGGAGGAGAGAGAAGCTTGGTGGAGCGCAGTGTATTTTGTATTGCCGGGGATATTCCCCGTGTGCCTTGTATTTTCCAGTGCGCCTGTTTTGCGCACCGGAGTGTTTTTTTTCCGCATCACTGCGTAACTCTGTGGTTCAGAATAGATTCCTGTTATTCTGTGATTTACCCTCCTGCGCCTGACTCCTTCAAAATCACCTCATCACAAGGACCAATATTTGGTCCCATATTCATAGCATGCAATATCACAACCCCCCCCCCCCCCCCGCCCCGCAATATCATACCCCCCCATAAATGCTAACCTCCCCTGTTATTGTAATGGTGAGAGTTTAGCATGTCTTGGGGCTATGATTTGTGCGTCTAACTTTCTCACTCATCATTATTTACCATTCATTCAGGACTATCTGTAATCATGGTATCATCCACATGAATGTAGATGAACATCTTTTTATTCTTATTTAAAGTAAATGTGACCATTTACCATTCATTTCTATTGGCCACAAAATAATCTGAAACACACCCAAAACAAACAGCAAATGCATCCAATAAATGTGTGTAGTCACAAGCTTGATGTAGTCATTGCGTGCTATGAATATGGGACCAAATATTAAACCTTTTACTACTTTAATACACATAAGTTAATTTTTCCCCTAAAATGGAGGGATATGTACAACAAGCGCTGATTTCTAAACGGTTTACCCGATATGGATGACAATACCCTCAAATTAAAGCTGACAGTGTACACTTTAACCTCATAGTCATTGTATAATTTCAAATCCACAGTGCTGGAGTACAGAGCCAAAACAACAAATGTGTCACTGTCCCCAATACTTTTGGAGCTCAATGTATTAGCCGACACTACAAACAGGGCTGTGTTGAGAGGGAATGTGAAGCAGTAAACAGACAGTATCTGAAGCAGTAAGCTTGCAGCCTACACTACAAACAAGGCCTGTTGTCTAAACAACAACTAGACCAACACAACGGAACCTCCTTCACTCAGCCTCTAGCATCAGCTTCACAGTCAGGAGGTCAGTGGCCTGAGCTGTGCTTCAGACCGACCGAGAAGAGGGCATCCGCGGTCACACTCCCTCTGAGACTAGCAAACTGCTGGGAGTGCCCCCGGGGAAGCGGAGGGTGTGTGTGTGTTTAGGGGGGGTGTAGTACTGCATGTCCCCCTCTTACAAGACACACACACACAAACACCAGGAGGGGAAGCTAATCTCAGTTCGGAGCCAGACACGGACCTGGCTAAAACAAAACAATAGCTTGAGTCTGATTCCAGCAACATATCCCATGGAGGACATCTTAAAAATAACCCCTAAGCTAACATGCTTCCTGCTGAAAGGAGTGCTGTGACACACACACACACACCTCCCGGTGCAGCTGCAGTCCACAGCTGGTGTGGTCTGGGCCTCTCTCTGCTTTTAGACAGGACTACCATAGACTTGGACTAGCTTCCATTCCCCTCACCCTCTCTCTGCTTTCAGACAGGACTACCTTAGACTTGGACTAGCTTCCATTCCCCTCACCCTCTCTCTGCTTTCAGACAGGACTACTGTAGACTTGGACTAGCTTCCATTCCCCTCACCCTCTCTCTGCTTTCAGACAGGACTACTGTAGACTTGGACTAGCTTCCATTCCCCTCACCCTCTCTCTGCTTTCAGACAGGACTACCTTAGACTTGGACTAGCTTCCATTCCCCTCACCCTCTCTCTGCTTTCAGACAGGACTACTGTAGACTTGGACTAGCTTCCATTCCCCTCACCCTCTCTCTGCTTTCAGACAGGACTACTGTAGACTTGGACTAGCTTCCATTCCCCTTACCCTCTCTCTGCTTTCAGACAGGACTACCTTAGACTTGGACTAGCTTCAATTGCCCTCACCCGCTCTCTGCTTTCAGACAGGACTACCTTAGACTTGGACTAGCTTCCATTCCCCTTACCCTCTCTCTGCTTTCAGACAGGACTACTGTAGACATGGACTAGCTTCCATTCCCCACAGCCTCTCTCTGCTTTTAGACAGGACTACCTTAGACTTGGACTAGCTTCCATTCCCCTCACCCTCTCTCTGCTTTCAGACAGGACTACCTTAGACTTGGACTAGCTTCCATTCCCCTCACCCTCTCTCTGCTTTCAGACAGGACTACTGTAGACTTGGACTAGCTTCCATTCCCCACAGCCTCTCTCTGCTTTTAGACAGGACTACCTTAGACTTGGACTAGCTTCCATTCCCCTCACCCTCTCTCTGCTTTCAGACAGGACTACCTTAGACTTGGACTAGCTTCCATTCCCCTCACCCTCTCTCTGCTTTCAGACAGGACTACCTTAGACATGGACTAGCTTCCATTCCCCACAGCCTCTCTCTGCTTTCAGACAGGACTACTGTAGACTTGGACTAGCTTCCATTCCCCACAGCCTCTCTCTGCTTTTAGACAGGACTACCTTAGACTTGGACTAGCTTCCATTCCCCTCACCCTCTCTCTGCTTTCAGACAGGACTACCTTAGACTTGGACTAGCTTCCATTCCCCTCACCCTCTCTCTGCTTTCAGACAGGACTACTGTAGACTTGGACTAGCTTCCATTCCCCACAGCCTCTCTCTGCTTTTAGACAGGACTACCTTAGACTTGGACTAGCTTCCATTCCCCACAGCCTCTCTCTGCTTTCAGACAGGACTACTGTAGACTTGGACTAGCTTCCATTCCCCTCACCCGCTCTCTGCTTTCAGACAGGACTACCTTAGACTTGGACTAGCTTCCATTCCCCACAGCCTCTCTCTGCTTTCAGACAGAACTATCTTAGACTTGGACTAGCTTCCATTCCCCACAGCCTCTCTCTGCTTTCAGACAGGACTACTGTAGACTTGGACTAGCTTCCATTCCCCTCACCCTCTCTCTGCTTTCAGACAGGACTACCTTAGACTTGGACTAGCTTCCATTCCCCACAGCCTCTCTCTGCTTTCAGACAGGACTACCTTAGACATGGACTAGCTTCCATTCCCCACAGCCTCTCTCTCTCTCCCGTCCCTCCTGCTGCTTTAGCAGGGCTGTAAATTACAGCTAGTGGTGGAGTGGAACTCTGGGGTCTGCCGTCTTGTCAGCAGCTGTTTTCTACTTCCTCCTCTAGTACACCAAGACTCCACAGTCAGACTAGATCAGTCTTATTTAGTCATGGGGGAAAAGGAATGATCATCAACTTCTGAGGGACAGGAAGAGGGAAATTCGGGGCTTTTCCAGCAACTCGTCTTGAGAGGTTAGATATTTGAACCCTAAGTTCGTCAAGTAGGCTACACCACACTGTCATAACAGTGACACAACAGTGACTCAACAGGAGAGGAATGGGAGGCAATGTGAGAAATGAAAAGGCTGTAATCTACAGTAGCATTGGGTGACTTTCTCTCATCAGCTACGTAGTAGTGGTACATACAGATGGTGTTTTCCGTTCAGTCAAAACGGCTGTACCTGTTTGTTCTGCCTCGTTGGAGAACTAAACACTTCCTCTCTGTAGAGGAGTGGCTCAACTCAGGCCACAGGTGTCAGGGGAGATAGGATGAGATAAGAGCACAACCATAGCTATCTACACTATGAGAGGCCTTTTTCAAGAGGTCCCATTGCAGCCAATTCAAAAATAATAAATAAATAAATAATTGGTCATTTAGCAGACGCTCTTATCCAGAGCGACTTACAGGAGCAATTAGGGTTAAGTGCCTTGCTCAAGGGCACATCGACAGATTTTTTCACCTAGTCGGCTCGGGGATTAGAACCAGTGACCTTTCGGTTACTGGCACAACGCTCTTAACCACTAAGCTACCTGCCGCCCCCAACGCTCTTAACCACTAAGCTACACAGTCCAAAACGACCCAAGGAAGTCAGTGACAAACAGAAGAGAAAGGCATCCTTGACAGCATTTACTCAAAGAAACTCTTCTCAACGCTGCAAGGACAGAGGCAGACAGAGAAAGCACAGCTTGAACTCTTCTGACCACTCATCTGTCCATCTCCACAGAGGTGGTAACCAAAGGACAGGCCAGGCTGAATCCCAGAGTTCCCTAAGGCAGTGGCTCCCAACCTTTTCTTAACCGTGGCACACCTTGATGGGATATAACGTTCTGTGGCACACAATTTTCCTATTCATTTATTTAGTGGAAATGACCTCCATCTCAACTGATCCATCCTGCAAATCATCAATTTTCTGTGGCAAACGTTTTTTTAATAAACTAAATTATTTGAAATATTTTCATAGTTTCTTACTCATGATGGTTGAAATTGTAAGTCCCCTTTTAAGAGTGTCCTGCGAATCTGCGCCAGAAAGATAGTTTTTTAGCTCCGGTAAAATAGGTATTTCATCTTTAACAGTTTGTTCTAGAGACGAGCGGTTTTCTGCTTTGTAAAGGTGCAACCACAGACACAAAGCCATGCTCCGTTTGTTTCTATGGTAGAGGCTGTGGTATAGCTACGTCCAGAGCCATATAATAAGAAATACATTACTCTGGCTACTGGTAAGCCTGGTCAGACTTACCTGTGCTAATGGTTTTCACAGACGAAGTAAAATGATACAAATGACTTTGCTCGTGAAGCGCCCCTCAAATGATACAAATGACTTTGCTCGTGAAGCGCCCCTCAAATGATACAAATGACTTTGCTTGTGAAGCGCCCCTCAAATGATACAAATGACTTTGCTCGTGAAGCGCCCCTCAAATGATACAAATGACTTTGCTCGTGAAGCGCCCCTCAAATGATACAAATGACTTTGCTCGTGAAGCGCCATCAAATGATACAAATGACTTTGCTCGTGAAGCGCCATCAAATGATTAAATGTAACAACAGCCTGAGAACACTGGACTTGAAACAACCACACAGATGTAACCATGAGCCATTTAATGTTTTATCTGACTGCCACTGGTGCTCCCAAGTCAAAATTCCATGTGCATTCCACAGGTCACGTTTATAAGTGATTGTTACAAAAATTATCAAGATTAGGAAAAGTTTGGCGGCACAGCTGAGAGTTGCTCGGCACACCGGTTGGGAACCAATGCCCTAAGGAACAGGCCAGAGAGGTGGAACCAATGGAACTTTCTCAGAAAGGCTCATTTCTACAGCAACAGCCAGCCTATCAGACCTGACCTACGAAAGACTACCCTTCTTGTCACACCTGCTTCCTGGAGGTCTCAAATGAGGGAAAAGAACTAGGTTAGGCCAGCATTTGGAAAAAGACCGGCCCTGGCCTATCAGTATCGCAATACATTTCTCACTCCATTCAGGCAAGACTGACTTCAAAGAATGTCAAAAACCTTTACCTCGAAGAGAAGGTTAAAGAAATGTGTTGCAAAATGCATGAATTTGAACAGAAAGATCTGTCAGAATATGAAGGAAGAAATCTGTTAAAGCGGTGCACTTTGCAAATGACAAGTTAAGGGATGGTGAGTTTTGCTCAATACTTCAGGAGGAGCAAGCCAGCTGGATTCCCCATAGCTAACTGAGAAGTAGTAGGCAGCTGGAGGAGATAGTTCTCAAACAGGAGAGAGATACATAGTGAAATGTGAGATCTACACCAAGCACTACATTACACTACACAAAACACTGACTGCTAAGAATAAGCAGGCAGACTTCAGTGCAAACTTCCCTGTTTATTATTCAAACATTAGATCAGCGGTGTCAAACTCATTCCATGGAGGGCCTAGTGTCTGTGGGTTTTGGTTTTTCCTTTCCATTAAGACCTAGACAACCAGGTGAGGGGCATTCCTTACTAATTAGTGACGTTAATTCATCAATCAAGTACAAGTGAGGAGCGAAAACCTGCAGACACTCGGGGGTGGGAGGGATGAGAGGGGGTGGAGGGATGAGAGGGGGTGGGAGGGATGAGAGGGGGTGGGAGGGATGAGAGGGGGTGGGAGGGATGAGAGGGGGTGGGGGGGATGAGAGGGGGTGGTAGGGATGAGAGGGGGTGGGGGGGATGAGAGGGGGTGGGGGGGACTGGAGAAGGCAGAGAAATACTACAAGAGGGAGACAGGTTTGAGGACAGTAAATATACCTTTACTGGCCACACACAGACTATTGTTGACAAAGAGTGACCAAGAATTGTGCCCGGAGTCTTCCAGACTGATGAAACAGGGAGATGAGGAAGCATCCATCTTTATCTTTAGTGATATAGAATACAGTGTGGCTGACTCTCTGGCATCACACACACAGTCCTCCAAAAACATAGCCTTTCCATTATCGCTGTAGTTTGAGGTCTCTCCCTCTCATCACTGGCCTCAGAAGTAGTGAATTCAGAAGTGACACAAATCACATCACCTGTGTCAGATATAAAGCTTCATTGCCTTCACTGTGATGTTGTGGTTCACTCCCCTCTATCCTTCACTGTGATGTTGTGGTTCACGCCCCTCTATCCTTCACTGTGATGTTGTGGTTCACTTCCCTCTATCCTTCACTGTGATGTTGTGGTTCACGCCCCTCTATCCTTCACTGTGATGTGGTGGTTCACTCCCATCTATCCTTCACTGTGATGTTGTGGTTCACTTCCCTCTATCCTTCACTGTGATGTTGTGGTTCACTCCCATCTATCCTTCACTGTGATGTTGTGGTTCACGCCCCTCTATCCTTCACTGTGATGTTGTGGTTCACGCACCTCTATCCTTCACTGTGATGTTGTGGTTCACGCACCTCTATCCTTCACTGTGATGTGGTGGTTCACTCCCCTCTATCCTTCACTGTAACTGCATGGCACACAGGACATGGTGAATTAATGGCATTAATGCCACTGCCATGCAGCCTCTCGTGCCCTCTCTTTTCTCGGCCTAGGGGCAGACACTGGGCAGCCACTCTAATCTGCATTGTCTACCACACGAATCCACTCCCCACTGGCCCCAGTAAGTAATGTAACTGTATATGAATCCACTCCCCACTGGGCCCCAGTAAGTAATATAACTGTATATGAATCCACTCCCCACTGGGCCCCAGTAAGTAATGTAACTGTATATGAATCCACACCCCACTGGGCCCCAGTAAGTAATGTAACTGTATATGAATCCACTCCCCACTGGGCCCCAGTAAGTAATGTAACTGTATATGAATCCACTGGGCCCCAGTAAGTAATATAACTGTATATGAATCCACTGGCCCCAGTAAGTAACATAACTGTATATGAATCCACTGGCCCCAGTAAGTAATATAACTGTATATGAATCCAATCCCCACTGGGCCCCAGTAAGTAATGTAACTGTATATGAATCCACTCCCCACTGGGCCCCAGTAAGTAATGTAACTGTATATGAATCCACTGGGCCCCAGTAAGTAATGTAACTGTATATGAATCCACTGGGCCCCAGTAAGTAATGTAACTGTATATGAATACACTCCCCACTGGGCCCCATTAAGTAATGTAACTGTATAGGAATCCACTGGCTCCAGTAAGTTATATAACTGTATATGAATACACTGGGCCCCAGTAAGTAATGTAACTGTATATGAATCCACTGGGCCCCAGTAAGTAATGTAACTGTATATGAATCCACTCCCCACTGGCCCCAGTAAGTAATATAACTGTATATGAATCCACTCCCCACTGGGCCCCAGTAAGTAATGTAACTGTATATGAATCCACTCCCCACTGGGCCCCAGTAAGTAATATAACTGTATATGAATCCACTCCCCACTGGGCCCCAGTAAGTAATATAAACTGTATACGAATCCACTCCCCACTGGGCCACAGTAAGTAATATAACTGTATATGAATCCACTCCCCACTGGGCCCCAGTAAGTAATGTAACTGTATATGAATCCACTCCCCACTGGGCCCCAGTAAGTAATGTAACTGTATATGAATCCACTGGGCCCCAGTAAGTAATATAACTGTATATGAATCCACTGGGCCCCAGTAAGTAATATAACTGTATATGAATCCACTCCCCACTGGGCCCCAGTAAGTAATGTAACTGTATATGAACCCACTCCCCACTGGGCCCCAGTAAGTAATGTAACTGTATATGAATCCACTGGGCCCCAGTAAGTAATATAACTGTATATGAATCCACTCCCCACTGGGCCCCAGTAAGTAATGTAACTGTATATGAACCCACTCCCCACTGGGCCCCAGTAAGTAATGTAACTGTATATGAATCCACTGGGCCCCAGTAAGTGATGTAACTGTATATGAATCCACTCCCCACTGGGCCCCAGTAAGTAATGTAACTGTACAGTGGGGAAAAAAAGTATTTAGTCAGCCACCAATTGTGCAAGTTCTCCCACTTAAAAAGATGAGAGAGGCCTGTAATTTTCATCACAGGTACACGTCAACTATGACAGACAAAATGAGAAAAAAATTCCAGAAAATCACATTGTAGGATTTTTAATGAATTTATTTGCAAATTATGGTGGAAAATAAGTATTTGGTCAATAACAAAAGTTTCTCAATACTTTGTTATATACCCTTTGTTGGCAATGACACAGGTCAAACGTTTTCTGTAAGTCTTCACAAGGTTTTCACACACTGTTGCTGGTATTTTGGCCCATTCCTCCATGCAGATCTCCTCTAGAGCAGTGATGTTTTGGGGCTGTCGCTGGGCAACATGGACTTTCAACTCCCTCCAAAGATTTTCTATGGGGTTGAGATCTGGAGACTGGCTAGGCCACTCCAGGACCTTGAAATGCTTCTTACGAAGCCACTCCTTCGTTGCCCGGGCGGTGTGTTTGGGATCATTGTCATGCTGAAAGACCCAGCCACGTTTCATCTTCAATGCCCTTGCTGATGGAAGGAGGTTTTCACTCAAAATCTCACGATACATGGCCCCATTCATTCTTTCCTTTACACGGATCAGTCGTCCTGGTCCCTTTGCAGAAAAACAGCCCCAAAGCATGATGTTTCCACCCCCATGCTTCACAGTAGGTATGGTGTTCTTTGGATGCAACTCAGCATTCTTTGTCCTCCAAACACGACGAGTTGAGTTTTTACCAAAAAGTTATATTTTGGTTTCATCTGACCATATGACATTCTCCCAATCCTCTTCTGGATCATCCAAATGCACTCTAGCAAACTTCAGACAGGCCTGGACATGTACTGGCTTAAGCAGGGGGGCACTGCAGGATTTTAGTCCCTGGCGGCGTAGTGTGTTACTGATGGTAGGCTTTGTTACTTTGGTCCCAGCTCTCTGCAGGTCATTCACTAGGTCCCCCCGTGTGGTTCTGGGATTTTTGCTCACCGTTCTTGTGATCATTTTGACTCCACGGGGTGAGATCTTGCGTGGAGCCCCAGATCGAGGGAGATTATCAGTGGTCTTGTATGTCTTCCATTTCCAAATAATTGCTCCCACAGTTGATTTCTTCAAACCAAGCTGCTTACCTATTGCAGATTCAGTCTTCCCAGCCTGGTGCAGGTCTACAATTTTATTTCTGGTGTCCTTTCACAGCTCTTTGGTCTTGGCCATAGTGGAGTTTGGAGTGTGACTGTTTGAGGTTGTGGACAGGTGTCTTTTATACTGATAACAAGTTCAAACAGGTGCCATTAATACAGGTAATGAGTGGAGGACAGAGGAGCCTCTTAAAGAAGAAGTTACAGGTCTGTGAGAGCCAGAAATCTTGCTTGTTTGTAGGTGACCAAATACTTATTTACCACCATAATTTGCAAATAAATTCATTAAATTTTCTGGAGAAAAAAAATCTCCATTTGTCTGTCATAGTTGACGTGTACCTATGATGAAAATTACAGGCCTCTCTCATCTTTTTAAGTGGGAGAACTTGCACAATTGGTGGCTGACTAAATACTTTTTTTCCCCACTGTATATGAATCCACTGGGCCCCAGTAAGTAATGTAACTGTATATGAATCCACTGGGCCCCAGTAAGTAATATAACTGTATATGAATCCACTCCCCACTGGGCCCCAGTAAGTAATGTAACTGTATATGAACCCACTCCCCACTGGGCCCCAGTAAGTAATGTAACTGTATATGAACCCACTCCCCACTGGGCCCCAGTAAGTAATGTAACTGTATATGAATCCACTGGGCCCCAGTAAGTAATGTAACTGTATATGAATCCACTCCCCACTGGGCCCCAGTAAGTAATGTAACTGTATATGAATCCACTGGGCCCCAGTAAGTAATGTAACTGTATATGAATACACTCCCCACTGGGCCCCAGTAAGTAATGTAACTGTATAGGAATCCACTGGCTCCAGTAAGTTATATAACTGTATATGAATACACTGGGCCCCAGTAAGTAATGTAACTGTATATGAATCCACTGGGCCCCAGTAAGTAATGTAACTGTATATGAATCCACTCCCCACTGGGCCCCAGTAAGTAATATAACTGTATATGAATCCACTCCCCACTGGGCCCCAGTAAGTAATATAACTGTATATGAATCCACTCCCCACTGGGCCCCAGTAAGTAATATAACTGTATATGAATTCACTCCCCACTGGGCCCCAGTAAGTAATATAACTGTATATGCATTGTCCTGTTCACCCAGTTTCTTAATCCCTGTAAACAGTCTAGACAGTGGAACCTCTTTAACATATGGACCCCCATAAGCCCTCCTCTCTCTCCCCTCACTACTAGGCTGCTAGCTGAGGCTTGTTGACCCACTGTGGCACCACTCCAGGGCCCCTTTCTAATCAAATCTAAAGAGATCAAGCCAGGGCTTTTCACGCCAGCCCACTGGAGTCCAATTGCAAACTGTCTGTTCAATACAATTTGGACTCAAAGGAAGTGGACACTTCCGAGAGACTTACTGGTCATCAAAATCAAAAATACCTTCCTTCCATGTCAGCAGGAGGGGTTGAAGCCTGTGTGAAAGGAAAGAGTCATACTGGTTTGGGGGGGAAAGAACTAGCCTTACCCATAAAAAGACATGGGTCACGGACAGTCTGAAAGCCAAACATTGTGGTTTGACTGTGTACGTGTGTGTTTGTGACTGTTGTGGGCACTGATGCATCCTGAGTAGCGTCCAGCTAACAAACTCATGGATGGCTGATGACTGCATCTCCCTAATGACGCCCTGGAGGCAGGCAGGCAGTGTCTGTTGTTTTCCCTGCTCCTGGATGAGAGAAAGGGATGACAGCGAGAGCAGTGGGCGGGATAAATTGAGCCACTCATAGGTGACCTTACCTCAGCCCTGTCCAATGAGATGGCCCCTGAGACTGTGCTCTGCATCCCAGGGGGTGGAGGGGAAAGCTCAGCCAGCAGCTACACAACAAAAAAAAGAGGGAGCTTTTAGCTCCACGTCCTGCTGTTCATCTAACAGACACTAATGTTAGCCACTGCATTTTTCTACAGATGGTTTGACCTTTTCCTACAGGTTATTATCCTTTCAAGCACTGGCCTTTATCAGTCTCATCTCCCCCCATCTTTGTCCCATACCTCTTCTCTATCCTGTCTCCTTTATTAGCCTAGGCCTATGTCAAGGATCTGGTAATAGGTTAGATTGGAGGATTGCAGCGTGCCGCCCGGTCCGCCCAGCCATTCCCCTCCAGTGACAGGGTCCAGGTGGTTACCCCACTGTGGGGAACTGCTGTAATACTGATCCACTGAACCGATTGGAGTCGGAGCGGAAAAGTTACAATCTGTAGCTAATCTCGGAAGCTCTGGTTTGTTTCACACCAGGTTATGATAAAGGAGGGATTTCACAGCGAGGTAGACACACAGGTTGGCAGGCACGCACGCACACGTTGCTGAAGACATCTGATAGCCTACGCATGGAGACATGTAGTACCATGGGAACTGTAGACTACCTGGCATGTGTAAACAACAGCCCGCAGAGATCATGTTACCTGCCTACTAGGGCTGGGAATTGCCAGGGACCTCACGATACGATATTATCACGACACTTTGGTGCCGATAGGATATGTATTGCGATTCTCACGATTCTATATGTATTGCGATTTGATACTGCGACTTTATTGCGATTCGATGTTCCAAACATATTGCTCACCACGTCTGCTGCAGAGGGAGAGAGCCATGAGAAAACGAGTTCTGATCAGTCAGTGAAATAAAAGTGCTGAAATGTTGGCTCCCTATTTAAAAAGAAGACGGAGAACAAGCTATGAAGGAAAAATACTGGAGTTTTAGTGCAGGTACAGCCAACTAGCGCAAAAATAATATTGTGATATTGTCAAAGCAATAAGATATTTTGTCAAAAATAATATCCCGATACATAGGTGAATGCAGGTGAAAGCTATGATCCCTTATTGATGTCACCTGTAAAATCCACTTCAATCAGTGTACATGAAGGGGAGGAGACAGGTTAAAGAAGGGTTTTTAAGCCTTGGGACAATTGAGACATGGATTGTGTATGTGTGCCAGTCAGAGGGTGAATGGGCAAGACAAAAGATGCAAGTGCCTTTGAACCGGTTTGTGTCAAGAACTGCAACGCTGCTGGGTTTTTCCACGCTCAACAGTTTCCTGTGTGTGTCAAGAATGGTCCACCACTCAAAGGACATCGAGCCAACTTGACACAACTGTGGGAAGCATTGGAGTCAACATCGGCCAGCATCCCTGTGGAATGCTTTTGACACCCTGTAGAGTCCATGCCCCGGCGAATTGAGGTTGTTCTGAGGGCAAAAAGGGTGTTCCTAATGTTTTGTACACTCAGTGTATAACTGTCTGGTGCTGGGGCCAGTGAACATGTTACCTGTCTGCCTGGTGGTGAGGCCAGAGATCATGTTACCTGTCTGCCTGGTGGTGAGGCCAGATAACATGTTACCTGTCCGCCTGGTGGTGAGGCCAGAGATCATGTTACCTGTCTGCCTGGTGGTGAGGCCAGAGATCATGTTACCTGTCTGCCTGGTGGTGAGGCCAGAGATCATGTGTCAGAAGCATGTTACCACCCATGTCACAAACAGTACCTTTGCCTCTTGTGGTAATAATAATCTCTTGCGACCTCAATGCATAGACTGAGGAGGGAAACACGTTCGGACATTTATGGAGTGCAAACTGCAAAGTAATTTAGTTACAGGTTATGGCGGTCATGATGATTCATTGATTGATCATTCTAAAGAGTAGGCTGTTTCTGTATGACAAAGGGCATGATGCTGACTAACTGCCAACATTACTGAACCAGCCACTTGGTGCCGACAGAACAATACAATGCTCGTCAGCAAAAAAATAAAAAATGTTTTACTGTGTCAGTTCCCTCCTCACCTCAGCAGTCAGAATGTGGGGGAGTGCAGTGTGATGTACTGCTGTACTGCTGTCTGGGGATGGATGGATGGATGTGATTTAGCAGGAACAAACGGTGCAGAACAGAGAGATCAGGGTATGCTCCGTCTGAAATGACACATTTTACATTTACATTTTAGTCCTTTAGCAGACGCTCTTATCCAGAGCGACTTACAGGAGCAATTAGGGTAAAGTGCCTTGCTCAAGGGTACATCGACAGATGATTTTTCAGCTAGTCTGCTCGGGGATTCGAACCAGCGACCTTTCGGTTACTGGCCCAAGGCTCTTAACCGCTAGGCTACCTGCCTGCCGCCGAACACCCTATTCACTATATAGTGCACTACTTTTAACCAGTGTCCCTGATCAAAAGTAGTGCACTAATATGTAGGAAATACGGTGCCTGTGACATCAGCATCATTCAGCAGTACAACTCTGTAAAACCTGCACAGACACACTCAGTCACAGACACAAAGCCTACATGGTTACGTAACGGGACTAAAAACACTGTTAAAAGGCATCTCCTACTTATTATTACAGCCAGGACATCAGCCATCACAGGCATTGCATAATTGCTCTTCTGTTCAGTGTCCAATCTCCCCCTTTTCCTCTCCTCAGTCTCTGTCTCTCCATCTCGCTCTCTCAGCCCTATCTCTCCAATCAATCTCTCACTCTTCCTCCCTTATCGCTCTCTAGATCACCGTTTCTGTCTCTTCTCCTCTCTCTCTCAATCCCTTTTTGTTGCTTTCCACCTCCCTCCCTCTGCTCTCTCTCTCTCTCTCTCTCTCTCTCTAGATATCAGTAATTCCGTCGGGAGTGACAGTTGTCCTGGCTGGGTTTGAAAGATCAAGGAAGTGTGACGTATCAGTTCTCAGAGTGGATTTGCCATCTGTCAGACGAGTGTTCGGCGAGATGTCATTCAAGGTGCCTGAAAACGACAGCCAGGCTCTAATCCCAACCAACCTGATCTAAAATCCAACCACATCATGTTTACAAATATGATGCTGGTTTCTGAGGAAACCAGAGGAATCAGAGGAAGAGCATTTGGTCATCTGACATGTTTAGAGAACTAGAATCTCTGTCAGAATGTTCCAGGCTACTGTGACAGAGCTAGCCTTCTCTAACATAATGAAAATCTACAGTATAATCATAACACCTGCTACGGTGTACACATGGCCAACAACATTTGGTAAACAAAACAAGCATACATGGTAACAACTGGATTAAATAAAACAGCCATGAGAAAAGCAACTGGTGTCCCATCTCAGAAGATATGGTATAGGCCAAATCAAATCGTATTGGTCAAATGGGACGAATACAACAGGGAAATGCTTACTTACGAGCCCATTCCCAACAAGTTAGTTTAATGGTATTTCTGGAGTATTGATGGATCCCCAGACCAACAGTGGTCCTGACTGATCATATTACAGATCTTGTTTAAACCAGTCCTCAGCTCCTACTACCGATCACCTTGCAGTGATCACCGAGCCCGGAGAGGAGACAATCAGTTCTATCCACACAATCCAATCAGTCCAATTAGCCTGGCCAATGTTGATCCAGTGCCAACAGCACTCCAGGACCAAGGAAATCTACCCCAGCCCAGACCACTCTCCATTTCTCAGTTTCTCCATTCAGGCGAGGCCCACTCCAGCCAGTTCCTTTGTACCTCTGACAGGACAGGTCCAGGTGCTAGAGATCAAGTCCCGGCAGGTAGCTACCCTCCCTTCCCCTCACTGTGTCCAGAGGGTACATGTAGGACACACACACAGCCAGTGACTGCGGTTAGATAACCCTTGTCTAATAGCTAGGCAGTCAGTCACACACCCACACACTGCTCACCTCTCTCACCCACTGCAAACACCTTTTGTTGTTAACAGATATGTTAACTCAGTGTTTAACACTTTCCGCTAGCTTTTCTTTGCTGCTGGCTCCAACATCAGTGGAAAGTGGGTCAACAACACCTGGCTGTCTGGCAAGTCATCCCCAACTCCCCACCCTACCTACCGCACAGCACCCATTTCTATGCAATTTAACTGAGTCTATACAGTGAATGAGAGAGGTAGGTTGCTATTCTCAACAACAATACTTAATTACAGTGCTGTTTGAGAGTTCATCAGTGAATTGGATAAAACAGAAGCAGCTATGGGTCACGATATGATGACGCCATTATCGCAGGACAATGTATTAAGGGGGTCATGAGATAATGAAGTCATCCACTTCTAGTATGTAGTGGTAGCCCAACATCTGCCCAGCTGCGTGGGAAGAAAGAAAAGTAGATCTAAACTTCCCCTCCTGTAGTTCTGCATGAAAGTTATTCAAACGATAAGCTACTGATGTGTATGTGGGTATCATACAGCAGGACTAAGTGCTTGTTGAATCAGCTCAATAGAGAAATCGATTGTTGACTGACAATCAGGGAGCCAAGGCCTATACATTCATTCATACAGTATAGCTGCTCTGCCATGATGTAACCATATTGAAATGATACAGCACTTCCGACACCACAGCAGTTAACAGATTTGAGAGGATTAGGGAGTGCAGAGCAAAACATGTTATGGTGATGTCCACATGTCACATGTAGCGACGGCTACCTGCACCCCTACTGCCTTACCTTCAATGGCGATGACATGTTCTCGAATCTGATTCTGCAGGATGGGCTCTTCCACACGCTCCAGCAGTTCATATATGGAGTAGATGTTCGGATGGACGGATTCGAATCTCTGGATCTCAGACCGAATGGCAGCCGAGTTTGCAAGGTGCTGCTGATAGTTCATGTTGCGCGTCGGTTTTGTTCTTGCCCTTTCACGACTGGTAACGAATTGACTGGTCTTGTCAAATGGTGTGGTCCTCAGCACAATATTGTGTGTGAGGCAAGCCAAATAATTTGTAGATAGCTAGCTACTTGATTCAAACTGCAACTTTGGCTTGAAATGAAACAGCAGTTACTTGTCAGTGAGTCCATGTAGCTAGCTGGCTATCCCTGCTTCCAAACAACCGACCCGGGCTCTCCTGATTCGAAATCCTGGAGGAGTGACAGTAGTACAGTCTGCTGAGCAACGATTCCCCATATCCTTGCTCCGTCCCTCACGGAGTGTGGAAATAAAAACCCTATTCACGAATATTAGCGTGTGTATGAATTGTAGCAATCCAGCAAACAGGTAAGTACTGTACTAGAGTCATATCATAACTCTCAAACGCTGGAACGGTTTGAAAACGCTTGTTAAATAGGCCCTTTTGCATTTGCTAACTCGCTAGCTAGCAGTAGCTAACGTCCAAGCCGGGGACAAAACTCAGAATTTCTCAAACCCCTATCATTCTCTACTTAGACCGACCAATCTGTTTCAGAGCTTTTCTTCACAAACATGCAAATGAACCAATGTAGTTATGTACCCAGGAAAACCCCACCAAAAAAGCAATCTACATAGCTAGCTAGTTAGCTAAATAGTTACTAATCGTGGCTGGATGTGTGTTCTGCGCAGCCAAATCCTCGTTCGTTGTTTTGTTTAGCGTGCAAGAGCAGCCGCAAAACTCCCCCCACAGTCCCGATTTGGTCCAAACACTGGGCGCGTGCAGTTGCCGAAAATTCCAAGTCACAGTAAAAATGTGCCTACTTGCGATGAGAACAATATATATTTTACAGATTGCTCTAGTTCATCGGCAAACATAGGTGCTTTCCCCTTGTGTAGAAATCCATCCCGTCTGTATCATTGAACGTCATTCCCTGAACGTTTCCTCCTGGAAAACGTCTGCTGCAACCCATAGACTTAGATAGACATCGCATTATTGTTTCTGTTCTATTATGGCGTCCGTGAGACCCCAGGCAGAGCCATTGAGGCCATCTCCATTTTGAAGTAGTCCATTTTCTTATTCTACTACTTCTAAGAGTTGGCAAACAAACTGAACGGGTGCATACTGCCACCTGGAGTGTGTTGTTTGAACAGGTATAAAGCCAAGGTTAGTGATTTATTGCCACCTGCAGTTATGGAATGTTTTCTCGGGAGTACAATTCATTGGCTGATCCCTCCAGGTGACCTGGATGGAATTGTATGATCCTTCCTTAACTTCCTTGACTACTTTAAAATGGTGAAAGTCCTCAATGGCGATCCCCATGCTAAAATAGCCATTTGGGCACTAGAGTCCTCTATCTATCTCTATGGCTGCAACCATAGAACGCATTGGATGGTTCAGAGGCGTCGCGTTCTTGAATGTACTTATTGCGCAGAGGCTGCGCATTTGTTTCTCTGGGCATTTGAAGAATGTTCACGCACATGTACAGTATGTGCCAATATATAACATTCATTTAGCCATAGATATGGAGCTCTAAGGTGTTCATATTTGAGAAGAGATACATTTTGCTTGCAAAGTTAGTGCAATATAGGCTAGCATCTGCATAAAAAAGCAAAGATCATACATGATTACACTCAAAACTCCAAAATGTATTGCTATATTTTATTGATTGATTTGACATTTTGAATATTTACATATTTCCTTTGATTCATTTACTTATTTATACACAACCTTGTTATCAAAAAGATAATACTCCTTAGTTCCACCATATAAATATTGATCCCATCTATGAAAACCTATAAACAGTACAGAGACCTTGAGTCGATTAATATCTTAGTTCAATGCCACTCACTCATTCCTGAGGCTGACTCTTCATTTATATTTACATAGGATATATCCAACATTTCAGATTCCTGACTTGAAAAGTTCAGCAGTCCTCTTCAATCTGCCCAGCCGGGCACTGCTTCCCCATCCACTATTAAGTAATGGACGATGCCAGCTCTCTTCTTCCCACTGCTCAAAGCCTTAATACAGCATTCATGGTCTGCCACCGTGAAGTGTGTCTCTGTTCCGTCATCCACAAACTCTCCCTATAGACGACAATAAGAGAAGGTCCATAAATATCAGTAAAGGACTGGAATGGCAAAGGTATGGACCAAAGCATTAGTGAATCATGTTAAACCAGAACCCTGGACTATGCATGTATGTATGCAACATACATGGATATAATAACTTCACATTAAATTCCATATGAGGTTGAAATAGTACCTCTGTCTCCATTTTCTGCCCATTGAACCATACATCCATTGTGTCCTTTTCTGTTGAAAGAAATCATACAGTTGTAACTTATTAGTATTGCTTGCATCATATTTTTCACCATAGGCCTACAGGACAGAAGAACCATGCAGTGTATTGGAATTATTGTTAATGATTTACCGGTAACTGAATCTGCATAAAATGTGAATTACACATCCATAAGAGCATCATAACATCACACAGTGCAGATTTCCCTGCTTTGTTTATTCATGTCACATGCGCTTTCTGCTATAGGCTACAAAGGACAGTGTCCCTTCCAATCAGGTTTCTTGCATGGCTTAAAATAGCCCACCCAGAAGTGTTTACCTGAGTAGATTATACTCCTCAGAACAGCGCTGACCTGCATATTGCCTTACACACAGCAGACTACGTTTTTATAGACTTTTTAGAATAGACGGTGCAGTTCGTATTGACACTGAAATATTGCTCAATGCTCATAGGAAAGAATATCCTTTTTATTTTTTCGAGACTTACCAAGGACAATCCTGCAGTCAACACCATCCACTTGCAGCACCCACGTCTTAGTGACTTTGGATCTGTTATCTATGAACCTCTGGAGACTCTTGCCATCAATCTCCAAGGTGTACTCGTAGGTAAAGCCACTGATAGCCTCAATGTTTACTGTTGCTTTTGTTTCCATGCCTCCCACTGTGAAGGTCTCCTTTCCAACCAGTTTGAACATCCAGTCTCTTCTGAGCACCTCCTGAGGAGGAAAGCAAATCAGACAGCCGTAGGCCTTCTGTACATAGCTCTGACTGACCCAAAAAAAATGAGAGATTTTAAAAAGGAATACATTTCAGGGCCTACGTACCTGTCCATTGATCCAAACAACCCTCTTCCCTGTCGTCGTGCCGTGTTCAAACTCAATCCTGTAAACCCCATCGCTTAACGCCACCTCCCAGATACCAACAACATCTCCGGCCATCACTTTGACTGACCTTCCAGGGGTATAAAGCCTGTAGGCCTAACTGGAAATAATTAGATATGTCCCATCGACTCTATCCTCATTTCAAACCAAGGTTGTAGTTCAAATCTCATCCTTTAGGCGGTTTTTAAGCAATGTTAGTCCGTGTGTCCATCAAACTGTCCTGGATCTGCTCTGCTCTGCTCTGCTCTGCTCTGCTCTGCTCTGCTCAGCAACAAGTGAAAACTGCATTACTGTAAGAGGCTTATTGTTGCAAGTCCTCTTTCAATCCAGTTACTGACAGAGGTAATTTGTATGTGAGACTTCTACAGTGAGTGACTACAGGTGATGCCTATACCTTCTTTAGATAGGCCTAGGTTAAATACATCACACACACAATTAGCAAACTAATCAACAAATGAATCCCACATTTGTGATCAAACATACAGTATAAAGAAAGCCTCTTTATTAAGGATCTTTCTAGTGTCTTTTTTCAAACGTCTTTGGGTCTTTGAAAAGCGATAAAAAAAATACCATGTATTATTATTAACATTAGGAATATAAAGAGCCTAGAGGTAAGCAGTTTAGAAGCTTAAATGTAGTTTATAATTCTGCAATAAATAGCTATAACACGTTGGTTGAATTTGGAGCGTGCCAAATAGTGAGCGTATATATGATTGCACTGTTATTGACCGTTACAGTTCCTTATTGCTAGTGCGGTCATTATTTGGTATATTGACCAAGGTATTCAGACGATCACAGAAGAGCACGCATGACTCGACCTTCGCCTCTCCTGAGCCGTTTGGGGGAGTTGCAGCGATGATACAATATCGTAATTGGATTGCAATTGGATATCACGAAATTGGGGGAGAAAAAGGGGATACAAAAAGAAGAGCATACTTTGCGCCAAAGCCTGCCAGTAGATGGCATAACACTACCTTGTCTAGTTTCCCACAATAAAACTTCAAAACTTCCCAAAACGTTTGTTTACTGGCTATTAAAACAACAATAATCAAGTATGCTTGTAAAAATACAATTCCACTCCCATTATTTATTTTTATTGACATTATGCTAATAAAAAATATAGTTGGGCCTACCATATCTGATTATTTTAACCTATTACATAAAGGTATTGATTAAATCTTATGTATATGGACTGTATTGGTAATACATAAATACATGCAGCCAAGTTATTTAATGAGCAGATATGGTTGTAATAACATGTGTACATGTGTAAGATGGGCGGTGTCGAACCTTGCCGTTATGCCGCGTTCAAGTACTATTCGGAACTAGGAAACTCGGAAAATTCGACTTGCCAACAGGTTGAACGCGGTACGTGTATAACTATTACCAATTAGCAATTCAGAAATGTCCGAGTTTTCTAGTTCTGACTAGTACGTGAACGCGGCATAAATCGTTTCTTTCTCGGTCTTGGGTTGGTCCTCAGAGGGGAGAGAGCGCTTATGGAGTCTGTATTTACATAGTATTTCCTCGGGTAACTCGGTTCGCTGGAAGGGGGAAGGCAGAAGATCCCTCCTTGCCGAAAACGCATTGAGACTTCCAGAAATCTCTCTCCTTCTGAAGACGTTGGAAAATAGGAAAATGGCCTCTAAAGTTATAATCGATTAAGTAAATGTTGTATTGACAGATTATATGGAATCGTTATGCGTAGCCGCCTAGTACATTACGATATAAAATGAAGTGTATGTCATTTCAGCTGCATGAACTGAGAAAGGAGACATTGAACGACTGCCATAATATTTCTTATCGTGGAGTTATTTTTTGTCACCGGAATGGAATGGTAAATGCTGCATTTCCATGTAAACTTTAAGCAGGATTATAGCACTCAAGTTGCCAAATGTTTTAGTTTACTTTATTGAAGCAACCCAGATTGTGCATGTCTTTCTGAACAGTTACGTCATAGCCTACTGCTGAACTATTTTTTTCCCTTTTTTTAAACAAAGCAATGTTATGAATAATCACTAATCAGTTATCTAATCTGAAAACTGGACACAACTTCAGAATGACAGAAGACTACAGGCAATGCCTCTCTCACTGAACTTCTTATACTCATTGTGGGTTTTTCCTTGACACTGCAAGAATGAAACTGGCACTGCATCTCTGTGTGTTATGGCTGTTGCTGGTATGGAGCGCAGGGGCCTCTGAAAGGAGACCCCTCAAAAGGACAATCTTACAACGAACATCCCTCCAGGGGGGGATTTTTAACAGAACACAAAATATGTTGAACTCTGACAGTATTGCTCCTTCCGCTATAAGTGTGTCCCTTGTGGCGAGCCATCATGACAAAATGCAGAGAGATGAGAAAGCTGAGCTCCCAACAAGAAGAAAAGGACCGCCAAGCAGAAGAGTTATGCCAAGCAGAAGAGTAACCCAACAACCAAAGAAACACATAAACCAGGTTGTCAGTGGCGCTGGCACATCTCAAGGCAACAGTAAACCAGTGACAGGGGTGGTGGTTCAGACTCCGTCCATACCAGCCCGCACTGTACCCGGCAGCGCAGGCTCCCTCAACGTCTTGGCCAGCTTCGCAGGGAAGAACCGGGTCCTCGTCATCTCCGCCCCACATGACTCAGACGGCTACTACCGCCTGATGATGACCCTCCTCAAGTCGGACGTCTACTGCCAGATGGCGGAGCGGCACATGCAGATGATAGTGATGTTCCACCGGGAGGGAGAGCGGGGTGGTAAGGTGCGGCGGGTCAACGCCAAGGGACAGGTCACGGAGGAGCCCCTGGATACGGTCCTCATCCCCAGGCTGATGAACTTCCTGAAGTTGGAGGAGGGGAAGTTTGGCATGGTTCTCCTGAGGAAGACCCTCCAGGTGGAGGAGAGGTACCCGTACCCGGTCAGGCTGGAGGCTATGTACGAGGTGATGGACCAGACCCACATGCGCAAGCTGGAGAAAGCCAGGCAGAGGGGCTTCGTGCAGAGGTGCAAGGCGGCCGGTGTTGAGGGCCAGGTGGTTGAGTCTCAGGGCCAGGGGGTATTGACCACGGGGTCAGAGGTCAGAGTGAACTCTACGGTAGAGAGGGTGCCAGTGAGGAAAGTGGTGCAGAGACCAGCTCAAGGACCCAAGGCTGTGACAGTTACCACAACCCGACCAACCACCACAAAACCAACTACGACCACAAAGCCAACCACAACCACCACAACAACAAAGTCAACCACAACCACCACAAGAAAAACAACCACAACAAAACCAACAACAACAACAAAACCAACAACTACCACCACAACAAAACCACCACCAACAACAAAAGCAACCACGACCACAACTACAACAAGGCCAACCACAACCACCACAAGAAAAACAACCACGACCACAACAAAACCAACAACTACTACAATCACCACAAAAGCAACCACCACAACAAAACCAACAAGAACAACAAAACCAACAACTACAACCACAACAAAACCACCAGCAACAACAAAAGCAACCACGACCACCACCACTACAAAACCAACCACCACAACAAAACCAAAAACCACAACAACACGACGAACCACAACCACAACCACCACAAAACCCACAATTCCGAAGCCCTTGGTCTCCCAGACAACACCACACTGGGACCTAGAGGTCCCCACCACAGACGAATCCTCCTACACCCTCTCAGTGACCCACAAAAATGGCAGAGATGACGTTACAGAATCCCACAGAGACCATTATGAAGAAGACACAACCGACGATACCAAACATGGCCGACAAGTTGTTACCTCTCCATCTCAGCTCACTAACGACAAACCAACTGAAGGTGGGGAAGAACTGGGCAGTGAATTTAAGGTTCACCCTGATGCACAGGTGAAAACAACTTCCCCCAAGAAGAGCAAGGTCAAGCAGCCTGTCAATGCAGAGAGGAAGAAAAAGGCTGATAAATCAGGGGAGAAGAGTAAAGCAGACAAGAAGAGGTCGAAGGCTGCTAAAGACAGTGATGGTGGCTTCTATCGTGGTAGGAGACCAGGGAAGAAGGCCGCTATTAACCAGGCGAAAGAGGCAGACAACGAGAGGCCCCCCACAAAACAGCCAAACCCCTTAGTCTCCTTTTTTGGTTATTTTGAGAAGAGACGACGTCTACTTGTGAGTATTCTGTTGTATTACATAAAGGTATTGATTAAATCTGATAAGGAGCATGCATATTGGTAGACTAGAACTGAATAGAACAGAATAGAACAGAATAGACACATGATACAACATTCACTTCTCTTTCCCTCCCAGGTGATCACTACTCCAGACGAGGAGAATCGTATGTACACGCAGCAGAGAGATGAGTATCTGGAGCATGTGTGTGAATTGGGTGTCAGAAAAATCTCTCTTATCACCATATTTGGCTCTCTGACCAATGGCACCATGAAGATGGACCATTACCAGGCTGGTAAGTAAAGTCTTGAACTTTTTGTTGCTAATTTTCTATTCTATTTTACTCTGATGACAAGTGTAATAAACGTTTGTGGTTACAGAGAAGGATCAGCCTCTGAAAGGCATGAAAGAAGAGGACTTCACAAACCAGTCACTCATCAGAGCCTTGAGAAAGGACTTGGGACTGATATTTGATGACTACTATATGGTGCTGACTGACTTTGATATGAAAGTGAAGGTTGGTTCGTCTTGTTTCCCTATAAAGGTTACTGCGGTATAATAACAATGTATTATTGTATACTGCTACTTAGTATTGTGCATCCTGGATGCACTTCTTATTTTGATGAAAGAGCATTTAACTTTTCGCTCCTGTGTCTGAGTGAAAATCCATCATATCGGTTGAGTGCTTCAATAACTCAATTTTACTGCAGTGAATTGATACAGTATCATCCGTGACACGTTTTCTGTCTAAAGACGGGATATTGTTTTCTGTCCCCATTCACAGCAAGAATATGAGGTGCCCATCGCCATGACGGCTGTGTTTGACTACATAGACTCGTTCTCCTCACGCATCAAGGAGATGGAACAGCAGAAGAAGCAAGGAGTGACGTGTAAGAAAGAAGACAAATCCAAATCCTTGGAGAACTTCCTCTCACGGTACTAGTGGGCTTTTGTTATTATCTAGGACTATGCAATTGCAATATAAGAGTGTATGACTGCAGTTTCAAGTCAACACAACTGACAAATACACTTGCCTAAAACTGACACTGACATCCTGTGTGCTCCTGGTCGAACATATATGCAAATAAATAAAGCTATGCATTCGTAACCTTTTTTGTTCCTCTCAAATGCTCGTGGAATTTTGTTTGTATATATTTGATGTCATTGTTTTTTCGGTGTTTATATTTTTCTAGGTTCCGCTGGAGACGCAGGCTGTTTGTGATCTCCTCCTCTGACGACGAGGAATGGGCCTATCAGCAGCAGCTCTATGCCCTGACCAGCCAGGCCTGCAATCTGGGTGAGTAGTGATGTCACACTGTTGTCTCAGGCCTGTACGGTACATTAGACGTTTCGTGATGATTTCACCGGGGCCCTTAAGTGTTTGTTTTGGCTGCGTCACACCCATTTCCGGAGATGTTCAGAATGTGTGGGCACAATTTGGTCAACTAGGGTGGCAGGTAGCGTAGCGGTTAGAGCGCTGGGCCAGTAACTGAAAGGTTGTTGGTTCGAATACCTAAGCCGACAAGGTGAAAATATGTTGACGTGCCTTTGAGCAAGGCACTTAACCTTAATTTGCTCCAGGAGCTCTGTACTACAATGGCTGACCCTATAAAACAACACATTTCACTGCACCTATCTGGTGTATGTGACAATAAAACATGACCAAAACAATGTTTTTGCCTGTTACGTTCAAGAGCAGACACATTTCCCGAATACCTCACCAGCGCACTCCCTCAAGCTTATAGAGAAAGTGCAGGGAGTGTTATCTCTCAAATACCACTCCTGAAACACACTGTCCTTATCCCTTGTTGTTACTGTCTGTCACTGTTGGTCCAACGAGCCATGCTGTACAAGCATCATTATATATCTTTTAACATCATTATCATTATATATAAATTAACTTTTAACAGAAGATAATCTCATGGAATGTCCCCTTATTTGTAGCTTGCAGAGTCTGTCACAATTAGTTTTAACTGTTGCAAAATATGTAACAAACTGCATTAGCTATGCAAACAAACGAAAGGGAATATTTGGCGTTTAGCTATAACATGCCTGAATTGTTTAGGTTAGATAATGGACACCACTTTAAAGCTTAGCTAGGATAGAGGTCTCTTGTGACTCAACAGAATGTTTGGTATTTGGTTTTGAACTTGTTGTAGACAATGTGGTCAACTACTCATGTTGGTCTAGCACTGATGAAAAACAGGGTTCTTAGTTTGGGAGGACAGGCTATTATTTAGCTGCAAACAGAGTCTTACTGTGGATGACATTAAGAGCACTGGGATGAAAGATCTGCAAATTAGAAACATTTGCAATTCGAGAAAGGAATCTGGCTAGCACAGTGAAACTAATAAAACAAGACTGTTGAGCTTCAGTTGTATGCATGCATTTTAGTGCTTCTACTGGGAAATGCTTAATGGACTCAGTTTGGCCACATTGCATAAAACCACTGCTTACACCTATATCCATACCTTCAGATCTACTAGATGTCTTTGGGAAGGCGCTAGGGCTTGGTTTGAAATTGGTTTGATATTGGGCGTAAGAGGTGCAGTGGTGTAATGGGCAAGTGAAATGACTTGTTTTCAACTGGCTCTACTCAGGCCTGCGCCACTTGTCTGTGCTGAAGCTGATTGGAAAGGACATGGAGGATATGGGCGGGACCCTTGAGCTATATCCAATCAACGGTAAGAAACGGAGTAATTGTTACCATATTGGTGGAAAAATCCTTAGCTTATATGACTGAAGTTTTGGTTATGTAACTGAAGTATTCTTCTTCTTCTTTTTTTTTTTCTTCTTTTTTTTCTTCTTCTTCTTTTTTTCTTTTTTCTTCTTCTTCGTTTTCTTCTTCTTCTAAACATTATGTTGTTCTTAATGTATGAAATCAATTAAAGTTAACCCCTCAACCCTGCCTGTGTCACAGGTACTGCCACTGTGGAACGTGAGGACGTCTCTCCCTCTCTGGTGAAGGACATCAGGAACTACTTCCAGATCAGCCCGGAGTACTTCTCTATGCTCCTGGTGGGGAAAGACGGCAACGTCAAGTCCTGGTACCCGTCTCCCATGTGGTCCATGTCCATCATATATGATCTGGTTGACTCCATGCAGCTCCGTAGACAGGAAATGGCTATCCAGCAGTCCCTTGGCATGCGCTGTCCTGAGGATGAGTATGGGGGCTATGGTCATGACAGAGACCCGGATGGTTACCACCGTGGATATGGTTACTAAAGGATTGAGAATATGATGTTCCCCTCAGGATGTGTTCCATTTTCTATTGAGGCCTGGTTGTGGCCTTGTCCCATGAACTATATGAAGCTATTGTATGAATGGCATTTCATGAAGGCTTTTTTTGCATTTTGATAACTGTGAAGTTGTTTTTATAAGAATTGACTTTCCTATAATAGATTATGAAAATGCAGCATACTTTTTCTTCCATTATATTTTTGTCTATTGAATATATGAGTTGTTTCACAGGGAGAATGGAGATTTCAGATTAAAAACATTTGGCAATTGCCTTTTATGTTTTGCATATATTTTTTATCTTGTATGGAGATATACAGGCAACTGCCAAAATAAAGGTAACACTTCAGTAAATGAGGGATACAAAGTATATTGAAAGCAGGTGCTTCCACACAGGTGTGGTTCCTGAGTTAATTAAGCAATTAACATCCCATCATGCTTAGGGTCATCATCAATCAAATGTATTTATAAAGCCCTTTCTACATCAGCGGATGTCACAAAGTGCTTATACAGAAACCCAGCCTAAAATCCAAAAGAGCAAGCAATGCAGATGTAGAAGCCCGGTGGCTTGGAAAAACTCCCTAGAAAGGCAGGAACCTAGGAAGAAACCTAGTGCGGAACCAGGCTCTGAGGGGTGGCCAGTCCTCTTCTGGCTGTTCCCGGTGGAGATTATAAGAGCACATGGCCATTAAGGCCAGATCGTTCTTCAACCCCACCCACTTTGCCAAAGCAAAGCCCCCACACCACCAGAGAGATATCAACAGACCACCAACTTTACTACCCTGAGACAAGGCGGAATATAGCCCACAAAGATCTCCCCCACCGCACGAGCCCGAGGGGCCGCAAAACCAGACAGGAAGATCACCTCAGTGACTCATCCCACTCAAGTCCAGTATAGCGAAAAAAGCCTGGCACGACGTGATGCACCCATCGTAGGGACGGCATGGGAGAGCACTAGCAAGCCAGTGACTCAGCCCCTGTAATAGGGTCAGAGGCAGAGAATCCCAGTAGAGAGAGGGGAGCCGGCCAGGCAGAGACAGTAAGGGGGTTCCGTCACTCCAGTGCCTTGCCGTTCATCTTCGCACCCCTGGGCCAGACTACACTCAATCATAGGACCCACTGAAGAGATGAGTCTTCAGGAAAGACTTTAAAGGTTGAGACCGAGTCTGCGTCTCTCACATGGATCGGCAGACCATTCTATAAAAACGGAGCTCTGTAGGAGAAGGCCCTGCCTCCAGCTGTTTGCTTAGAAATTCTAGGGACAATAAGGAGGCCTGCGTCTTGTGACCGTAGCGTACGTGTAGGTATGTACGGCAGGACCAAATCGGAGAGGTCGGTAGGAGCAAGTCCATGTAATGCTTTATAGGTTAGCAGTAAAACCTTGAAATCAGCCCTAGCCTTAACAGAGGCAAGCACTGGAGTAATATGATCAAGTGTTTTGGTTCTAGACAAGATTGTAGCAGCCGTATTTAGCACTAGCTGAAGTTTATTTAGTGCTTTATCCGGGTAGCCGGAGAGTAGAGCATTGCAGTAGTCTAATCTTAAAGTGACAAAAGCATGGATTAGCTTTTCTGCATAATTGTTTGACAAAATGTTTCAGATTTTTGCGATGTTACAAAGATGGAAAAAAGCTGCTCTTGTATTATTTTTGATCAGGGTCCAGAGTAATGCCGAGGTCCTTCACAGTTTTATTTGAGATGACTGTACAACCATCAAGATGAATTGTCAGATCAAACAGCAGATCTCTCTGTTTCTTGGGACCTAGATCCAGCATCTCTGTTTTGTCTGAGTTTAAAAGTAAAACAATTGCCGCCATCCACTTCCTTATGTCTGAAACACAGGCTTCCAGGGTATGCAATTTTGGGGCTTCACCATGTTTCATCAAAATGTACAGCTGTGTGTCGTCTGCATAGCAGTGAAAGTTGACATTGTGTTTCCGAATTACATCACCAAGAGGTAGCATATATAGTGAAAACAATAGTGGTCCTAAAACGGAACCTTGAGGAATACCGAAGCTTACCATTGATTTGTTAGAGGACAAACCATCCACAGAGACTAACTGATATCTTTCCGACAGATAAGATCTAAACCAGGCATGAACTTAGGGTTTCCAATCTCTCCAAAATAATGGGGTGATCAATGGTGTCAAAAGCAACACTAAAGTTTAGGGGCACGAGGACAGACACAGAGCCTTGGTCTGACGCCATTAAAATGTAATTTACCACCTTCACAAGTGCGGTCTCAGTACTATGATTGGGTCTAAAACTAGACTGGAGCCTTTCGTATACATTATTTGTCTTCAGGAAGGAAGTGAGTTGCTGAGAAACAGCTTTTTCCCCCCAAAATTGAGGGGAATGGGAGATTCGATATAGGCCGATAGTTTTTAACATTTTCCAGGTCAAGGTTTGGCTTTTTCAGGAGAGGCTTTATTACTGCCACCTTTAGTGAGTTTGGCACACATCCGGAGGATAGGGAGCCATTTATTATGTTCAACATAGGAGGACCAAGCACAGGAAGTAGCTCTTTCAGTAGTTGTGTTGGAATAGGATCCAGTAGGCAGCTGGAAGGTTTAGAGGCCATTACTATTTTCGTGAATGTGTCGAGATATACAGGATAAAACAACTTGAGTGTCTCCGTTGATCCGAGGTCCTGGCAGTTCTGTGCAGACTCAGTAAGAGAAATACGCATATTCAAAGAGGAGTCCGTAATTTGCTTTCCAATGATCATGATCTTTTCATCAAAGAAGTTCATGAGTTAATCACAATCGAAGTAAAGGCCATCCTCACTTGGGGAATGCTGCTTTTTAGTTAGCTTTGCGACAGTATCAAAAATCTATTTTGAATCGGTTTTATTCTCCTCAGGTTGGAAAAAGTAGGCTGATTGAGCAGCAGTGTGGGCTTTTTGATATTGCGCGGTAGACTTCCAATTTGGTGGAGCGCCATTTCCGTTCCAATTTTCTGTAAGCTTGCTTCAGGGCTCGTGTATTTTATGTATACCAGGGAGCTAGTTTCTTGTGACAATTTTATTTTTGCTTTTAGCAGTGCGACTGCATCTAGAGTATCACGCAAGGTTAAGTTTAGATCCTCGGTTAGGTGGTTAACTGGTTTTTGTACTCTGACGTCCTTGGGTAGGTGGAGGGAGTCTGAAAGGGCATCTAGGAATCTTTGGGTTGTCCGAGAATTTATAGCTAGGCTTTTGATAATCCTTGGTTGGGGTCTGAGTGAATTATTTGTTGCGATTGCAAATGTAATAATAATGGTGCTCCAATAGTTCAGGATTAGGAGGAAAAACATTTAGATCCACAATATATTTTCCACGGGACAAAACTAAATCCAGGGTATGATTGTGGCAATGCGTAGGTCCCGAGACATATTGGACAAAACCCACTAAGTCGATAATGGCTCCAAAAGCCTTTTGGAATGGGTCTGTGGAATTCGCCATGTGAATATTGAAGTCACCAAATATGTTAATATTATCTACCATGGCTACGACGTTCGATAGGAATTCAGGGTACGCAGTGAGGAATGCGGTATATGGCCCAGGAGGCCTATAAACAGTAGCTATAAAAAGTGATTGTGTAGGCTGCATAGATTACGTGACTAGAAGCTCAAAAGATGCGTGGGTGATTTGGTCACTAGTGTAACCAGGAGGAGAGACCTCATTTAACACAGTATATTCATCAGGCTTGAGCAATGTTTCAGTCAGGCCAATCACATCACAAGTTTATGATCAGTGATTAGTTAATTGACTATGACTGCCTTGGAAGTGAGGGATCTAACATTAAGTAGTCCTATTTTGAGATGTGAGCACAGGCAGCCGGTGGCACCTTAAATGGGGAGGATGTGCTCATAGTAATGGCTGGAACGTATAAATGGAATGGTATCGAGCACATCAAACACATTTCCATGTGTTTGATACCATTCCATTTACTCCATTCCAGCCATTATTATGAGCCGTTCTCCCCTCCGCAGCCTCCTGTGGATGTGAGGTATTATCACAATATATTTCAATAATGAAAGGAATGGAGGAAGGCTTTATACCAGTGAAATTGCTGATGCGAACAACGCCATGTTTATTTTTGCCCGACCTAGAACGGGGCACAGACACGGTCTCAATGGGGAAAACTGAGCAGACTACACTGATTGTGCTAGGGGCAGACTACACTAAGCTGGCAGGCTGGCTTGCTGCCTGGCATGCACCCTATCTCATTGTGGAGCTAGAGGAGTTATAGCCCTGTCTATGTTGATAAATAAGTGAAAGCACCCCTCCAGCTAGGATGGAGTCCGTCACTCCTCAGCAGGCCAGGCTTGGTCCTGTTTGTGTGTGAGTCCCAGAAAGAGGGCCAATTATCTACAAATATATTTTGGGAAGGACAGAAAACAGTTTTCAACCAGCAATTGAGTTGTGCGAGTCTGCTGTAGAGCTCATCACTCCCCTGTATACAAATTCCCAGTTGCCCATAATTGTTTCTACCATGGCTAGAAGAAGAGATCTCAGTGACTTTGAAATAGGGGTCTCAAAGGAGCATAGGGGGTTTAAATGGTGTGTTTTTCTGTGTGTGTGTGTGTGTGTGTGTCTCAGTCATCAGATCTCAACCCAATTGAACACTTGAGAGATTCTGGAGCAGCGTTTTCCACCATCAACAAAACGCCAAATTATGGAATTTCTCGTGGAGGAATAGTGTCACATCCCGCCAATATAGTTCCAGATACTTGTAGAATCTATGCCATGTTGCATTGAAGCTGTTCTGGAAACTCGTGATTACTATGTTGGTGTTTCCTTTATTTTGGCAGTTACCTGTATGCAGTGTCGATTTTAGCATGTACATCTTGGTGGGGCAAACTCCCCAAAAATGTTTCAGATGCATGCCAGCAAAGCCACTATACAACACAACACTAACAAATACATGAATTGCACTATAACGGTGACAAATGATGCCCACAAACTGTTAGGGCCTACATAAAGCTTTCCCAACAGCAGAGCTTTCTTTTCAGCACCATTTGAGTGAATCCTTACCACCGCTACACCTGGCTATCAGCGGAGCCTTGTCTGGCAGCAAAACAGTTAATTCAGCATTAATTACTGCCTTTAAAAAAAAAGATAGCTGCTATGGCTGACTTGCTTAAACAAATGCGGTTTCTACTGAGTGGCGCTGTCAAGGTATCAGTGTAATGCGGTAGGACGAAGTCAGGCGCAGGACACAGAGCTACTCAAAAAACGTACTTTACTCGTAGGTATCTTGAAGAACATACCTACACGCAGGGAGGAACAAACCCGCTCACATACAACAACCAAAACATGGACAAACACGCACAACACACAGTGTGAGCCAGAGGGTTAAATAGGGAAGACATAATTACAAGATGGGAAACAGGTGAGACCAATACAGACAAAACAAGTAGAACATAGAAACATGGATCGGTTAGCAGCTAGTACTCCGGTGACGACGAACGCCGAAGCCTGCCTGAGCAAGGAGGGGCAACCTCGGCTGAATTCGTGACAGTACCCCCCCCCCCCCCCCCCCCCCCGCTTGACGCGGGGCTCCGGCCGTGCGCCGACCCCGGCCTCGGGGACGGGCAGGAGGATGTGGAGCAGGGCGAGTCGGATGACTACGGTGGAAATCCCTCAACATGGAGGGATTGAGGATGTCCCTCCTAGGGACCCAGCACCGTTCCTCCGGACAGTACCCCTCCCACTCCCAACGAGATACTGCAGGCCCCCCACCCGATGCCTCGAATCCAAGATGGACCGGACCGAATACGCCGGTGCCCCCTCAATGTCCAGTGGGGGCGGAGGAACCTCCCGTACCACAGACTCCTGGAGTGGACCAGCTACTACCGGCCTGAGGAGAGACACATGGAACGAGGGGTTAATATGGTAATTCAGAGGAAGCTGTAACCTATAACCAACCTTGTTCAATCTCCTCAGGACTTTAAATGGCCCCACAAACCGCCGACCCAGCTACCGCAGGGCAGGCGAAGGGGCAGGTTTCGAGTCGAGAGCCAGACCCAGTCCGCAGCCTCACTGCGGTGGCGGTCGGCACTCGCCTTTTGTCGCCTGATGGCCCACTGCAGGTGTACATGGGCAGTGTTCCAGGTCTCTTCCGAGCGCCGAAACCACTCATCCACTGCAGGAGCCTCGATCTGGCTCTGATGCCAAGGTGCCAGGACCGGCTGATAACCTAACACACACTGAAAGGGAGAAAGGTGAGTGGATGAGTGGCGGAGTGAGTTTTGGGCCATCTCTGCCAGGGGATAAAACCCGACCACTCCCCCGGCCGGTCCTGGCAATAGGACCGCAGAAACCTACCCACATCCTGGTTAACTCTCCACCTGCACATTACTCTCGGGGTGAAAACCTGAGGTCAGGCTGATCGAGACCCCCAGACGTTCAATGAATGCCCTCCAGACCCTTGAGGTGAACTGGGGACCCCGATCCGATACAATATCCTCAGGCACCCTGTAGTGCCGGAAGACGTGTGTAAATAGGGCCTTAGCAGTTTGTAGGGCCGTAGGGAGACCTGGCATAGGAATGAGATGGCAGGACATAGAAAACCGATCCACAACGACCAGGATCGTTGTGTTCCCTTGTGGGGGGGGGAAGGTCCGTAACAAAATTCACCGATAGGTGGGACCACGGCCGTTGTGGAACGGGTAGGGGTTGTATTTTCCCTCTGGGCAGGTGTCTAGGTGCCTTACACTGGGTGCACACCGAGCAGGAGGAAACATAAACCCTCACATCCTTGGCAAAAGTGGGCCACCAGTACTTCCCACTAAGACAGTGCACTGTCCGACCAATGCCAGGATGACCAGAGGAGGGTGACGTGTGAGCCCAATAGATCAATCGATCGCGAACCTCGAGCGGCACGTACATACGACCCTCTGGACACTGGGGGGGGAGTGGGCTCGGTACGTAACGCCTGCTCGATGTCCGCATCAACCTCCCACACCACCAGACACGACGCCGGAAGTATGGGAGTGGGCTCAATGGACCTCTCCTCTGTGTCATACAGTCGGGACAGGGCGTCTGCCTTAGCGTTCTGGGAACCTGGTCTGTAAGTAAGAGTAAACAAAACTAGTGAAGAACATGGCCCACCTTGCCTGGCGAGGGTTCAATCTCTTCGCCGCCCGGATGTACTCCAGATTGCGATGGTCAGTCAAAATGAGGAAAGGGTGTTTAGCCCCCTCAAGCCAATGCCTCCACACTTTCAGAGCCTTAACCACAGCTAACAGCTCCCGGTCCCCCACATCATAGTTGCGCTCCGGCGGACTGAGCTTCTTAGAAAAGAAAGCACAGGGGCGGAGCTTTTGTGGCGTACCCGAGCGCTGAGACAGTACAGCTCCTATCCCAGCCTCGGACGCATCCACCTCAACCTGGAATGCTAAGGAGGGATCCGGATGAGCCAGCACTGGAGCCGAGGTAAACAGGTCCTTCAGATGACCAAAAGCCCTGTCCGCCTCAGCTGACCACTGCAGTCGCACCGGTCCCCCCTTCAGTAACGAGGTAATGGGAGCTGCCACCTGACCAAAGCCCCGGATAAACCTCCGGTAGTAGTTGGCAAAACCCGAGAATCGCTGCACCTCCTTCACCGTGGTTGGAGTCGGCCAATTACGCACGGCCGAAATACAGTCAATCGCCATCTCCACCCCTGACGCGGACAGGCGGTGCCCTAGAAAGGAGATGGACTCTTGGAAAAACAGACATTTCTCCGCCTTCACATACAGGTCATGCTCCAACAGTCGACCAAGCACTTGACGCACCAGGGACACATGCTCGGCCCGTGTAGCGGAGTATATGAGAATGTCATCAATATACACCACAACACCCTGTCCGTGCAGGTCCCTGAAAATCTCATCAACAAAGGATTGGAAGACTGATGGAGCATTCATCAACCCGTATGGCATGACGAGGTACTCATAGTGCTCAAAGGTGGTACTGAATGCTGTCTTCCACTCATCTCCATCCCGGATACGCACCAGGTTGTACGCGCTCCTGATATCCAATTTAGTGAAGAAGCGCGCCCCGTGCAATGACTCCGTCATACTAGCAATCAGAGGTAGTGGATAGCTGTACTTCACAGTGATCTGATTAAGACCACGGTAGTCAATGCACGGGCGTAAGCCACCATCCTTCTTTTTCACAAAAAAGAAACTCGAAGAGACAGGGGAAGTGGAACGCTGAATGTATCCCTGCCTCAGAGATTCGGTGACATAGGTTTCCATAGCCACCGTCTCCTCCTGTGACAGAGGATACACGCGACTCCGGGGAAGTGCAGCGCCTACCTGGAGGTTTATCGCACAATCCCCCTGTCGATGGGGTGGTAATTGAGAGCCAAATTGGCATATTCAGGCGGAATGTGCATGTTGGAAACCTGGTTTGGTCTTTCCACCGTAGTTGCCCCTACGGAAACACCTACACACCTCCCCGAGCACTGACTAGACCATCCCTTGAGAGCCCTCTGTTGCCATGAAATAGTGGGGTCATGAGAGGCTAACCAGGGAAGCCCCAACACCACTGGTCACGCAGGAGAATCAATCAGATAGAGACTAATTTTTTCCTCATGACCCTCCTGCATCTTCATCCAGAGTGGAGCTGTGACCTCCCTAATCAGGCCTGACCCTAAAGGGCGACTATCTAGGGCATGTACAGGGAAAGGCACAGCAACAGGCACAATAGGAATCCCTAAACTACGTGAAAACTGACGATCAATAAAGTTCCCAGCTGAGACTGAATCTACTAGCGCCTTATGCTGGGAATGAGGGGAAAACTCTGGAAATACAACATCTATACACATATGCGCAACAGGGAGCTCTGGGTGAGTCGGGTGCCTACTCACCTGAGACGGTCCACCAGTGCTCTGCCTACCGCCTCGATTCCTGAAAGACCCTCCTCAGCACCGACCAGCAGTGTGTCCTCCGCGGCCACAGTTGGTGCAGGAGATGGCCCTCCTTCCGGTCTCCCTAAGTGCATCACCTCCGAGCTCCATAGGAGTAGGGTTGGAGGTGCTGGGGGATGGAATGGACGGCCCCTGATCCGGACGTCCGCGGGTTGCCAACAGGTTATCCAGCCTTATCAACATGTCCACCAGTTGGTCCAGGTTAAGGGTGGTGTCCCTGCAGGCCAGTTCCCGACGAACGTCCCTGAAGTGTCCCTGAAGTCCAGTGCAAAGTCGTGTGCGCTCCTCCTCCCCTGTTTGAGGTGGAATAGACGTTCCCCCGCCACTCTCCCCTCCGGTTGATGATCGAATACCGCCCGAAAGCGGCGGGTGAAATCCTCATAGCGTACTGACGCTACGTCTATTCCTCCCCACTCAGCGTTGGCCCACTCGAGCACTCTTCCAGACACACAGGAGATGAGGGTTGACACGCTCTCGTATCCCGAGGGAGCCGGGTGGATGGTAGCCAGGTAGAGCTCTACCTGGAGCAGAAAACCCTGGCACCCGGCAGCTGTACCATCGTATGCCCTTGGGAGCGAGAGCCGAATCCCACTGGACCCAGGTGACGAAGGGGTGGACAGCGGTGTGGGTGGTTGTGTAGTTGGAGGAGGTGTAGGACCACCACCTCTCTCCCATCGCTCCATAGTGTTCAACACACGCTCTATTGCAGTGCCGAGAGTCTGGATCATGGTCGCCTGCTGTCGGACACGTTTCTCCATTGATCCGGACGAAATGTATGTACCTGCTGACTCCATATTTTGGTGCATGTTTCTGTCAAGGCGTCAATGTAATGCGGTAGGACGAAGTCAGGCGCAGGACACAGAGCTACTCAAAAAACATACTTTACTCATAGGTATCTTAAAGAACATACCTCCACGCAGGGAGGAACAAACCCGCTCACATACGACAACCAAAACATGGACAAACACGCACAACACACAGTGTGAGCCAGAGGGTTAAATAGGGAAGACATAATTACAAGATGGGAAACAGGTGAGACCAATACAGACAAAACAAGTAGAACATAGAAACATGGATCGGTAGCAGCTAGTACTCCGGTGAAGACGAATGCCGAAGCCTGCCCGAGCAAGGAGGAGGGGCAGCCTCGGCTGAATTCGTGACAGGTGCAGTGGTCTAAGGCACTGCATCGCAGTGCTAGCTGTGCCACTAGAGATCCTGGTTCTAATCCAGGCTCTGTTGTAGCCGGCTGCGACCGGGAGACCCATGGGGCGCGCACAATTGGCCCAGCTTCATCCAGGGTAGGGGAGGGAATGGCCGGCAGGGATGCAGCTCAGTTGGTAGAGCATGGCGTTTGCAACGCCAGGGTTGTGGGTTAATTTCCCACGGGGGGCCAGTATGAAAACATGATTAAAAAAATAATGTATGCACTCACTAACTGTAAGTCGCTCTGGATAAGAGCATCTGCTAAATGACTAAAATGTGAGATGTACAAACTATGGCATAAGGGAACGATGAGCAGATAAGAGACAATCTGTCATTTCAATTGAGACATTAATGAGCAAGCCAAAAAAAAGTGTTCAGCACTTTTGAAATGTACAGCGACCGAATTCAGAACATGGGCCGTTCTTACAGTATTCTCCCTGTACATAAAGTCAGAACCGTAGGATAAATAAAGGGGGCATATAAACAGACAGTGAAAGCTCTTACAATATTCGAAGAGGACATTTCTCTAAAACAGGCTATAGGCTACATGTGCACCACCAAGTCGGTACAGTAGGCTAAGTTATGAGGGGGAAAGGGACCAAATTATTAAGGCTACTAACAGCTTACTGAACTCACTGAAGTCTGAGATTTCCCAGTTCCGACTTTCCAGTTCTTTGGAACGCGGCAGAAGTCATGTTGGATTGACAGCATGGCCAATGTATTCAACCTTTTCTGGCCCATGGTGTTATATGTGAAAGTTGGTGTTTGTGAATGTTTTTTTTTTTTAATTGTTTTTTTGGGGGGGGGAATGGATCAGCTTAATATTGCAGATAGATTGTATCTTCTATCAATGTAATTGTCTGCATCACTTCCATTCCCCCATGTTTTTTTTAAATATATATATATTCCCCTTTATTACTTTTCAACCCCACCATCCTTTCCCTACTTGGAGTAAATTAGTGAACAACAATGCCCAGGCCTCTACTTCCGGTCTATACTTACTATCTACACCTTATGGACAGAGTTAATTTTACAATAATTCTATTATATATATATATATATATATATATATATATATAAATATATAAATATATTTTTTTTATTAATTTTTTGCTCCTGAACTTCTTCTACTCTCAACCTCTCCGATCATTTTCATGATGTCCATCCGGTTTGCTTCTAAATGCCATATCTTTCTAACTGTGCTCTTTCCCAAAAGCTCCCAACATACAACCTATATACTTATTATGGACACAGTATGCTTACAGTATTAGCTATCTTTGTTATTATTTGTTGTTATTTGTTATTAGTCCCATCCTTCAACTCTATTCAATACCTCCCATCTATCTCTTAACACCATCCATATAGGATTTCTATTTGCCATATATATTTCAACCGTACTGTGATGTTTTACAAAAGTTCTGAACCTTTCTATTCTCATTGCTTCTACAGATTGTGAATTAAAAATAAACATTTTTGCTAAAAGTATTATTATATTATTGATTGATTGACTATGACTTTTCAGATCACCCAGTAATGCTATCTGCAAGGTTAGTTCCAGGTAAATATTGCAATCCTTTAGCCATTCCTGGACCTGTGTCCAAAAACAAGCTACAAATGGACAGAACCAAAACAAATGATCTAATGATTCTGTCTCTTCACAGCAAAATCTGCAGAGCTGGGAAGATTGTATCCCCCATATAAATAACATTCTATTGGTAGCAAGAATTATATATAATAATTTAAATTGAAAGATTCAAATTTTTGAATCCGGTGTCGTTTTGCATGTCAGTTCATAAACACTATGCCATGGGATCGGTACGTCAAAGATCTCTTCCCAACTATTTTGCAATCTATATGGGACGGCTGTCAATCCTTTGGTCCTTAAGTGAAACTGATATACTTTTTTATTTATCACAGTTTTCCTTAACCAATTATGTTCTTTAATGCAAGGCCGACAGACAAGTTCCTTACTTTCTCCCCCTTCAACTTTCCTCTTCCACTTTTGCGGTAAGGCTGCAATTATTTGGTTGTAATTTTGGGTAGAGCAGACATTTCCATATGTTTTTGTTAGCTGCATGTGCGACATAACTCCACCAGTCCTACCGATGATATAATTTACGAAGATTATACCTTTTTTAAACATTCTGTCAAAAAATAAAGGTTTTTTGTCAATTAGTATATTTGAATTTAACCACAATATTTGTTGCATTATTTGTTCTGTCGTTTCTGGAGGATTAAATTGAAATTGCAACCAACTTTCTATGGCTTGTTTTAGAAATAGTGACATTTGGGAGATTATTTCCTTTTCAAATAACTGAAAGTGAGAGGTTGTAATCTGAATAAAGGGAAAAAGGCCTTTCTTGAACAGTGGGTGAGACAATCTTACTAATTTGCTTGAGAACCAGTTCGGATTTAAGTATAACTTTTGGATGACTGAAGATTTTAGTGATAGGTCTAATGCTTTAATATTTAATAATTTCTGTCCTCCGAATTCATATTCATTATATAAATATGCTCTTTTAATTTTGTCTGGCTTGCCGTTCCAAATAAAATTTAATATTTTTTTCTCATATAATTTAAAAAACTGTTTGCTAGGCGTAGGCAAGATCATAAGCAAATAGGTAAACTGGGATAATACTAAAGAGTTAATCAGGGTGATTTTTCCACAAATTGACAGGTATTTTCCTTTCCATGGTAGTAAGATCTATTTTTGCTAACTTTCTATTAAAATTTATTGAAGTGAGATCATTTATTTCCTTTGGGATATGTATTCCGAGTATATCCACATCACCATCAGACCATTTTATTGGTAAACTACATGGTAATGTAAAAATTGTATTTTTTAGTGATCCAATACGTAATATAGTACATTTGTCATAATTTGGTTTTAATCCAGAGAGGTTAGAAAATGTATCTAGATCCTCTATGAGGCTGTGGAGGGATTCTAGTTGTGGATCTAAAAGAAAACATGAATCATCTGCGTACAATGACACCTTTGTTTTTAAGCCCTGCATTTCTAATCCCCTGATATTATTGTTGGATCTGATTTTAATAGCTAACATCTCAATGGCCACAATAAATAGATATGCCGATAGTGGACAACCTTGTTTCACTCCTCTTGACAGTTTAAAACTTTCTGAGAAATAGCCATTATTTACTATTTTACACCTAGGGTTACTATACATGATTTTGACCCATTTTATAAGAGATTCTCCTAAATTGAAATGCTCCAGGCATTTATATATAAACCCCAGTCGAACTTTATCAAATGCCTTTTCGAAGTCTGCTATGAATAGCAGGCCTGGTTTACCATATTTTCCACAGTGTTCTATTGTTTCCAATACTTGCCTTATATTATCTCCAATGTATCTTCCATGTAAAAAACCTGTCTGATTAGAATGAATAATATCCGACAATACCTTTTTAATTCTATGCGCTATACATTTTGCTAGGATTTTTGCATCACAACACTGAAGTGTAAGGGGCCTCCAATTTTGTAAATGGACTGGATCTTTATATTTTCCACTTGTATCCTGTTTCAGTAATAATGAGATCAGACCTTCTTCTTGAGTGTCAGATAATCTACCATTTACATAGGAGTGGTTAAAACATGCTCTTAACGGTCCTCTTAGTATATCAAAAAAGGTTTGGTATACCTCGACTGGTATGCCATCCAACCCTGGAGTTTTCCCGGACTTAAAGTCTTTAATTGCATCCAGAAGTTCCTCCTCTGTAATTTCACCTTCACATGAGTCTTTCTGTGTGGCTGTTAATTTGACATTATCAATAGAAAAAAAATCTCTACAATTAGCTTCAGTTAGAGGAGATGGAGGCGACTGAAAAGAAAACATATGCTTAAAGTACTTTGTTTCTTCCTTCAAAATATCATTTGGTGAATTATGGGTGACTCCGTCAATTGTAACCAGTTTCATTAAGTTATTTTTGGTAGCATTCCTATGTTGAAGATTAAAAAAGAATTTTGTGCATTTTTCCCCATATTCCATCCAGTTTGCTTTATTTTTATAATATATTACACTTGATCTTTCTTGAATAAGTTTCTCCATTTCTTTTTGTTTTTCCTCTAATTTATTCTGAGCCTCTATGTTACAGTTTTTATTGCCATCTATCTGTTCTGTTAGACTTTCTATTTCCTTTCTTAGTATAAACTCTTTTGACCTAAATTGCTTTTGTTTTCGAGATGAGTACTGAATTGCATGGCCTCCAAAGGCACATTTAAAGGTGTCCCATACAAAAAGGGGATTCGCTGTACCTATGTTATGTTGGAAAAAGTCAGTTACAAATTCCTTTGTTCTAATTATAAATAAATTATCATCCAATAGGCTTTGATTAAATTTCCAATATCCTCGCCCACGTGGAAATTCAGTAAGAGTAATGTATATGCCTATTATATGATGGTCCGACCGCATTCTGTCCCCTATCAACACTTTTTTTACTTTTGGTGCCAACGAGAATGAGATAAGAAAGAAGTCAAGACGACTAGCTTGATTCAGTCTCCGCCATGTATATCTCACTAGATCAGTATATTTAAGCCTCCATATATCTACTAGTTCTAATGTATCCATGACATTCACAATTTCCTTAAGAGCATGTGGGTGATTGTTTGTGGTGTGATTTCCTTTTCGGTCCATTGAGCTATTTAAAACAGTATTATAATCCCCCACCATAATAATATTGTCTTGAGTTGCTTGCAGGCTTGATAATGTATTATATACAGTGGGGAAAAAAAGTATTTAGTCAGCCACGAATTGTGCAAGTTCTCCCACTTAAAAAGATGAGAGAGGCCTGTCATTTTCATCATAGGTACACGTCAACTATTACAGACAAAATGAGGAAAAAAAATCCAGAAAATCACATTGTAGGATTTTTTATGAATTTATTTGCAAATTATGGTGGAAAATAAGTATTTGGTCAATAACAAAAGTTTCTCAATACTTTGTTATATACCCTTTGTTGGCAATGACACAGGTCAAACGTTTTCTGTAAGTCTTCACAAGGTTTTCACACACTGTTGCTGGTATTTTGGCCCATTCCTCCATGCAGATCTCCTCTACAGCAGTGATGTTTTGGGGCTGTCGCTGGACAACACAGACTTTCAACTCCCTCCAAAGATTTTCTATGGGGTTGAGATCTGGAGACTGGCTAGGCCACTCCAGGACCTTGAAATGCTTCTTACAAAGCCTCCGTTGCCCGTGCGGTGTGTTTGGGATCATTGTCATGCTGAAAGACCCAGCCACGTTTCATCTTCAATGCCCTTGCTGATGGAAGGAGGTTTTCACTCAAAATCTCACGATACATGGCCCCATTCATTCTTTCCTTTACACAGATCAGTCGTCCTGGTCCCTTTGCAGAAAAACAGCCCCAAAGCATGATGTTTCCACCCCCATGCTTCACAGTAGGCATGGTGTTCTTTGTCCTCCAAACACGACAAGTTGAGTTTTTACCAAAAAGTTCTATTTTGGTTTCATCTGACCATATGACATTCTCCCAATCCTCTTCTGGATCATCCAAATGCACTCTAGCAAACTTCAGACGGGCCTGGACATGTACTGGCTTATGCAGGGGGACACGTCTTGCACTGCAGGATTTGAGTCCCTGGCGGCGTAGTGTGTTACTGATGGTAGGCTTTGTTACTTTGGTCCCAGCTCTCTGCAGGTCATTCAGTAGGTCCCCCCGTGTGGTTCTGGGATTTTTGCTCACCGTTCTTGTGATCATTTTGACCCCACAGGGTGAGATCTTGCGTGGAGCCCCAGATCGAGGGAGATTATCAGTGGTCTTGTATGTCTTCCATTTCCTAATAATTGCTCCCACAGTTGATTTCTTCAAACCAAGCTGCTTACCTATTGCAGATTCAGTCTTCCCAATCTGGTGCAGGTCTACAATTTTGTTTCTGGTGTCCTTTGACAGCTCTTTGGTCTTGGCCATAGTGGAGTTTGGAGTGTGACTGTTTGAGGTTGTGGACAGGTGTCTTTTATACTGATAACAAGTTCAAACAGGTGCCATTAATACAGGTAACGAGTGGAGGACAGAGGAGCATCTTAAAGAAGAAGTTACAGGTCTGTGAGAGCCAGAAATCTTGCTTGTTTGTAGGTGACCAAATACTTATTTTCCACCATAATTTGCAAATAAATTCATAAAAAATCCTACAATGTGATTTTCTGGAGAAAAAAATTCTCAATTCGTCTGTCATTGTTGACCTGTACCTATGATGAAAATTACAGACCTCTCTCATCTTTTTAAGTGGGAGAACTTGCACAATTGGTGGCTGACTAAATACATTTTTTCCCCACTGTATATTGTCAAAGAATTGTGGATCATCATTATTTGGTCCGTAAAGGTTAATGAGCCATATCTGTTTATGGTCCAATAACATATTTAAAATAATCCATCTACCTTGCGTATCTATTTGGACAATTTGCACATTCGGATCGAAATTACTATTAATTAATTTCATCACCCCTTTTGAATTTCTTTGCCCATGGGAGAAGTATATTCCCCCCCCCCCCCATTCTTTTTTCCACGCTACTTCATCTCGAATTGTTGAATGAGTTTCCTGTATACAATAGATATTATATTCCTTCTCTTTGAGCCATGTAAATATTGTTCTTCTTTTGTTATTATCAGCTAAGCCATTACAATTATAACTGGCTATACTTATTTCACCATACACCATAATGAGATACAAGTTTCAAGTCTATTTATCATTATATATGTTTGTAAATTTACCAATAGAAAATAGCGTAATGATTGAGTGTCCATATAGCTGTACCGTGATATTTGCATTGCTACAGAGTAACCCTTCAATTGTTCTCCACTAATTCCCCCGCTAAAGCCCCTCCCCATCCCAAGTTGAGCCGTCATCCCAGTGATCAGCATCCCACCCACGTCCCTCCGTATCCCTAAGGCCCCGAGAGGCCAGGACCCATCCATCGAAAACAGCACACAGTGCCACCCACAAAACAGAAGCAGATTAACCGCCAAAAGCATTTCCAATGCTCTCACCTCTCTCTCTATATATATATCTATCTATATAACTATTTTTTTTTAAAATTATGCATATCCTATTTTCCATCATTATCAATTAATATGCGTAATAATGTCGGCAGTTCACGCATAGGATTCTAACATATAACCCGGATTGCCATTGTATTACATTTAATTCATTGACAAGCAATTATTATCCTAGCAAATAATTCCCGTGGTCAATCCCATACCCTCCCCCCCAACATCCCCACCCCCCCACAACAGATGCCAGACAAGCACACACGCACATACTCACATACTCCAACACACTCAACCCCCCTCCTCCACAATCCACCATAAAATCAGATACTCAACGGCTGTTATATCCCAGAGCCCAACTCGAGAAATAACTTGATCTACGAGTGCACATACAGTTAAAGCTGATTGAGAAAGCATGCAGATTGAGCAGAAATTGATAACAATGTGAGATTTGATTAATCTACTTAATCTATGTCAAGTCCTAGGTGATGGAGATCAGATCCACCCTCTTCACCTGAGACACAAACACTCTGATCCCCTGTTGTAACCATTTTCCCAAGCATCTCCATGTGGTCAGACCTTTGATTATTTTGTGCCACCTGGGCCACAATGATAAACCCCCTCTCTGATTGTCCGAGTGTGACCCCCTCCCCATGGGTTACTGCAGCCAGTGTTGCCAGCACTGCCACTACCTGGGTGGGCGTACCCCACCGGAATCCCCACTGGCTAGGTAAAAGGTCGTCAAGGTTCTCATTAGCAGCTTTGAGAATCTCCTTGTATATTATGGTCTCCCATCAGGGGGCTTGTTTGTGAATGTTTCTCCTTTTAAGCTTGGAAAAGAGACCCTTAAACCCAGACTTGGACCACACACCCTCTCCACTGAATAGCAGGCTAGTGATTGCTATTCAACGCTTGCAGTTAGCCACTGATTCCTTCCAAATCACTTATTGTTGAATTTGCTCTTTTCAACTTGTTGAGTAATGTTTATGTCCAATGGCCGATGAGCACTGATATGTTTTATCTATAATTTCTCTTCATGTGACAAGGATTGAAAAGGATTTGCCGGTAGATTGTCGACTTGATCAATGATGATGACTGCTTGTCTAGCTTGCTAACTAAGATTTTGAAAGTATGATGTTGACATGATCAGTCCAATCAAAGCTACGGTAGATATAATGTGATTTGACGTCATTTTATCTGTGGCCAATGACCTTGAGCCTTCTTGGTGGACACTTCTAATGTAAATCTATGGCAGCACCCAAGGGGCTTGCATTTTTGAGCTCTCCCTGTAGATTTTGCGGTGACGTATTGTCCCCATGAGTGACAGAACACTGAGCCAATCACGGCGCAACTAGAGAACATTACCAACCCCTACGCTCTGTATTTTCCGCTGGCTGCCCCACCACCACAGAAAGCACTGAGCTAGGCTGAAACTCCTGCATTTTGGAGCTGCTTTACTCAAGAAAGCAAAAAAGAGACCATGTTTGTATGCGGCTTTATTAACTCAATTTCTTTTATATATATATATTGTTTGCAAACTGATGTTTGAAAAATAAAAGGAAAGCCGCACACTCTAGGAGCTCAGATGCAATAATGGGCAGCCCACTTTTTGGAAGCGAACCACTCGATTTCTTCCCTACGTTATATCGGCAACGAACAGGTCAGAACAGGTCACCCTCCCTAGGGGAGGGGGTGACCTCGACAACTTATTGTTAAAACGAGAGGCTGCCTGGATCTTTCATTTAAAGACCCTTGCTCCCTTTGGTCTCAATGTAGACTTTGATTTGAAGCCATTCTTGTGATTTTGCTATTCATTGTAAAGGTTGTGGGCCTATGTAGCCAAGTATCTATGATCATATGCTATCCATGTTTTTTTAATGTTGTTTTTATCTGTGAATTGGCCAATGCTATTAGGCCACACCCGGCCATCATTACAGATACCTGCGTGTGTCCTTTGACACTATATAAACTAGTGACCCGCAGTGTTTGTCATTATACCCTGATGAAGACAGCTTGTCTGTCGAAACGTTGGTTATTAGGATATTAAGTGTGCGGCTAGAGCGTGCGGCTTTCCTTTTATTTTTCAAGTGTTTTACGCCGTCAGCCAGCACCTCGCCTAAATAGGTGTGCGTTTCTTTCGCCTTTATGCAAACTGATGTTAGACACGTATTAATGCCAAAATCACATGCAAAACAGGCAACCCCCAAAAATATATATATAAACAAAATATATACAATACCAGCCAAAAGTTTGGACACACCCACTCATTCAAGGGTTTTTCTTTACTTTTACTATTTTCTACATTGTAGAATAATAGTGAAGACATCAAAACTATGAAATAACACATATGGAATCATGCAGTAACCAAAAAAGTGTTAAACGAATCAAAATATATTTTATATTTGAGATTCTTCAAAGTAGCCACCCTTTGACTTGATGACAGCTTTGCACACTCTTAGCATTCTCTCAACCAGCTTCATGAGGTAGTCACCTGGAATGCATTTCAATTAACAGGGCTGCCATGTTAAAAGTTAATTTGTGGGATTTCTTTCCTTCTTAATGTGTTTGAGCCAATCAGTTGTGTTGTGACAAGGTAGGGGTGGTATACAGAGGATAGCCCTATTTGGTAAAAGACCAAGTCCATATTATGGCAAGAACAGCTCAAATAAGCAAAGAGAACAGTCCATCATTACTTTAAGACATTAAGGTCAGTCAATACGGACATTTTCAAGAACTTTGAATGTTTCTTCAAATGCAGTCGCAAAAACCATCAAGCACTATGATGAAACTGGCTTTCATGAGGACCGCTACAGGAAAGGAAGACCCAGAGTTATCTCTGCTGTAGAGATAAGTTCAGTAGAGTTACCAGCCTCAGAAATTGCAGCCCAAATAAATGCTTCACAGAGTTCAAGTAACAGACACATCTCAACATCAACTGTTCAGAGTAGACTGTGTGAATCAAAGGTCTTATTCCAGATTGAAGAACTCAAATGTTTTTTTAACTTTCCCTTGATGCCTGGATCTGTCATGATCTGGCAACCCTTGAGCCGTCCAGACAAATCTCTCGAGACTTTAACAGCGGAAGGGGATCCTCAAATGACAAGTCATGTGATCTGTAGCTGACAAATGCAGTCAACAAGCTATGCTTGTGCTGGTGAAAACAACTGAAAACAGACGGTCCTTCCGCGTTTGAAGACGCTCACATCTGTTGGGGGATCGATCCGATAGCTAACATGCAGAACGCCATTAATTCCGTAAAAGGCACGGCCCTTGGTGTGGCCGAGTTTTTCACTCCAGTACTGAAGGTAAGTTAAATTAGCTGGCTCGCTAGCTAGCTACTGTAGCTTGCTATCGCTCAGCAATGATGATGTGGAGCATGCTAACATGCTAGCATGCGTTATCGGGAAGTCTTCCCTCAAGTGCTCTCAACAACATGTATTATGTAGCTACAATTCGTTGTTCACAATCCTGTTGCAGTGTATAATCTCAGTATATTACATATTTTGAGGTTTCTTGGCGTTGATGACTGTCTTATCAATATGTCATTGTAGCTAGCTTCACATGATTCCAGTTAAGCACATTTGAGAAATGTGACAGTCAATGTTTGAGACCTTCAAGTAATTAAGAATGGAATGTCTAACCTCCTCTGTAATTAAATAGTTTGCAGGCAGTCACACAAAGGAAAAGTTAAAGATATCAAACTCTGCCAACACAACAATTATATCCCTTCTTTATTTTGTCTGACAGGAATCCAAATTCAAGGAGACTGGAGTTATCACTCCAGAAGAGGTGAGAAATGTGTCTTTCGAATCATTTGTAACGGAGTCACTTTTAAAAGCCCAATAAGTCACACGTATGTAGCCTTTCATAATTTGGGAAAATAAGTGCAACTGAAAGAGATTTCCAGAAGTGTCATAATGCCAAAAAGGCCCACAGAATAATTGTCATCTGACTGAACTATCACAACTTCCTATTAAATCTCTCTTTTCTCACCATTAGTTTGTAGCTGCTGGAGATCACCTTGTTCATCACTGCCCCACATGGAAATGGTGAGTGTCCATTGGAGTAAGATTGATACTCTAATATTGTACACGCTACCCCAGGACAAGGGTTGGCTCCATCCAAGTCAATTCTGAAATTGAATTACACTCTTATGAAGAAATGCCCATGTTCTAAATCCCAGTACATTCCAGAATTGAATTACACTGTTATGAGGACATGTTCCTATGTCCAGTTAAACTAACAGGAATTGAAATTGACTTTAACCCACCTCTGATATGATATTGTAGTCAGCTAAATTGCACTTCTCAAATCTAATTAGTCTGATATGAGCATGTAATAACTCTGGATTGATGTTATGCTGTCTCTCCAAATATAGAATCAACTACAGTATGATGTTTTGACAGCACAGTAGTCCCAGATGTCACATCATGTTTATTCCCTCCAGGGTGTCTGGGGAAGAGGAGAAGGTGAAGCCATATTTACCCAAGGATAAGCAGTTCCTATTAACTCGCAATGGTAAGAACTGTGTGAACTTTGTCTACAATACTGTTACTTGTCCTTATTGTTGCTGTAGTAATATATATTGTTGGTGTGTGTGCGTGCCTACAGTTCCCTGTTACAAGCGCTGTAAACAGATGGAGTATTGTGATGAACTGGAAGCCATCATAGAGGAGGATGACGGCGATGGGGGATGGGTCGACACCTACCACAACTCAGGTTGGACACTTTAGACATTTCGTGTGACAATGGTTCATTTTCTTGGGTCTTTTTTGTTGTAGTGCAATATGCCTTAATTATTGATGTGCTGCAGAGTGCAGTTTCAGGAATACATTAGAAATACAATTTGCTTTTGGGTTTGTTTGTCCAGGAATGTTGATGTTTCAAATTTATATTTTAGGTGTAGGGGGAGTTACAGAAGCCGTGCGAGAAATCTCATTGGACAATAAGGTAGATTTTGATTGAACATTTACATTTTGTTATTGTATCCTAGTAATCTGCATTGATAATTAATGTTTCAAACTAACAACCTTAGATTAATACCATTTGCAGGCGTCTTTTTAAATAGTTGTATTCCTTTGTTTTTAAAGGACAACATGAACATGAATGTGAACTCTGGTGCTAGTGGGAACGGTGATGATGATGATGATGAAGGCGAGGCAGCAGATATGGAAGGTATCTTACTCTATACTTCTCAAGGAATATACCAAAGATTTGTATAACTAAACCAAGATAGTCCACAGCCTGTCGTTTTCAAATGGGAACAAATGAGTCATAGTGGGCAGAACAAGCAAGGAGGTGGGCAGAGCCAAGCACGAGCTAGCGAGATCCTATTAGTGTGTTCTAGCACACATGCATTTTTCCATTAGGGAACACATACACTGTGAAGTGCGCGTGTGCAATAACTAAATTCGCCTTTGCACTCCTAAACAATGCAATTTTTTTTTACTTTGGCAAAGGGTAAAGTCTACAAAACTTACTTGACTGTTCGTAACATATTTTAGTTTTGTGAACAGAAAATTGAATTGAGATCAAATGTTTCATCGATGAGAGAATTAGCAGAATGTCGGACCAAAATCCATCTTTTCCCACTGCCGGCCACTGGGCTTCCTCTCACTACCATAGTTGGTAGTGAGTGGAAACGCCAAGCGGATGCTTCACATTTATACATCTGGTGAAATATCTGTCTCATTGTTCTATCTGTGGTTATACTTCACTAGTAATGTAATGTAATGGTTCAGTTTGTGTCTTGTTCTGTTCTTTCAGAGTATGAGGAGAGTGGACTACTGGAAACAGATGAGGTCAGAAGTTCACAGTATTGTTGTATCTTTTATTGTACATCGCATCCGTTTCCAGGAAGTGTCTCTATTCCCCATTTTTCACTTCCTGTTAGGCCACCCTGGACACCAGTAAAATGGTGGACTTGTCTAAATCCAAAACGGGAGAGGCTGGGAACGATGACATCCTGCAGACTCGAACCTATGACCTCTACATCACATATGACAAATATTATCAGACTCCTCGACTCTGGCTGTTTGGATACGATGAGGTAACGCACTTATTGTACCTTGTAAACTAGCTCTGAGCAGTACGGAGTCAGCTTAGTGTAATTGGGTTTCTAGGGTAGACCAAAAAGTGCATCCTATGTCAGTTACAAAACATGTTGGCATTTAGATACTGCTGTGTGTCCTTTTGGATTGCATTGTGAATATTATTGAGGACGTACATCCAAAAGTGCGTTCTTACAGCTGAGGAAGAATGATGTCTTTGACTTACCTGGGAAACCGAGTTCCTGGGTTCTATGTTCTGTTTACCATTTTCCCTCTCACTCCTACAGGACAGACAGCCCCTGACAGTGGATCAGATGTACGAGGACATCAGCCAGGATCATGTGAAGAAAACGGTCACCATCGAAAATCACCCCCACCTACCACCCCCTGCCATGTGCTCTGTGCATCCCTGCAGGTAAAAGCAAGAGATCATGAACATGCTGTCAGTGTCTCAAAATGTGAGGAGTGCTGATCTAGGATCAGGTCCCCCTTTCTATTCATTATAATCTAAAGGCACAACTGATCCCACATCAGAACTCCTATTCTGAAACGCTTTTTGAGTATGGGCCCTGATCCGACGTTACTACTCATTGAGGGAGCACTTATGGTCCTGTAAACGAATGTTGCCACTTCCTGTTTTCCAGACATGCTGAAGTGATGAAAAGGATAATCGAGACCGTGGCGGAAGGGGGAGGAGAACTTGGAGTTCATATGCATCCTTTAAGTGAATTGTACGCTGAGCTGAAGTCAGTCAAGTGTTTTTAATGCAGCTTGGCGATTTAATATGTATCATTATGTGAGGGATAATCGAGGGGCTATGTGTTCTGTGGAAGGTGTGTTCCACGACGCGCTAACGGAGTTGCATTAATTTCAAGAGAACGCATAGAGCCCCGAGTTTTTTCCCTTACATAATGATATAATATTCACAATATTCCCAGCCTCTCCCGTTTATTCCTTTCATACCATGGCAATAATTTAACACATTTACCGCTTGAAATGTGTTCAACATCCACTGAAGTAGCTAGCAAGTTTACTAGATAGCTACAGTAGTTGCCTTGGTAACCAAACAAAGAAATCATCAGTCGTAGCCCTTGAGCAAGGCACTTAACCCTAATTGCTCCTGTAAGTCGCTCTGGATAAGAGCGTCTGCTAAATGACTAAAATGTAAATGTAAATGTAGCTTGCTGTTATGAAAATCGAATTCAACGTTTTCAATTCGACTTTTGCTTTCAAACGCAGCTCAAAGAAGGTAGACTTCAATGGCTATAGTTGAATTCTACCGTGCTGATATACTGTGCTTTATAGTGAAATGAGTATTCAACAATGCCATGGTATAATTCAATGTAACCCAAGCTAAGGTGAGTTGTGAATAGAAGTGATCTTGCTAATACTGTTTCTCTTCCATTCTTGCCTACACATTATTCCTTAACTTAATGTTTCAGGTATCTGTTGATTTTCTTGAAGTTTGTCCAAGCCGTCATCCCCACGATAGAATACGACTACACAAGGCACTTCACCATGTAGCTCCATCCTACAGAGGTGTAGGCTACTCCTGCAAACATCTTTGAGTGTAGAAGGAATCTGTCTTCTGGCTGGCAGCATTAGTGGGGTACGAAATGTTGTCTCTGGGAATGACTCTTGGAATGTTCTGGGTACTCTGACACTCTTTCCGTGGGGATAGGTTGAATCGTTGGAACGCTGAGGGGTTGATAGGTGTCTACACATGTCGGTAATGATGTAATCCCAATGATGTAATGGCTTTATGTGGTGACTGATCTCGCAGTGTTTTTGTCTGGAAGATTCTCACTCTGTACTTGGCAAATGCCATCTCTGCACATAACAACATTCAAAGATAACTATATATTTATTTTACATTAATTCACTGACAGATATGCTTTCAAGTTTTCTCCATTTGCTTTTATAACCACACAAATCATTTTTTTTACCATAGTAATGGTGCCGCTTTAATGTCCTCTCAAATGCTTACCAATTAAACATCTTTATAAGCGTTGTTGATAGAAATCGAACTATTTTTTGGCCACTTCGTACTATAGCTTTTTCAGTGTGATGCACTTTGCTGGACTAATGTTTGGACCTCATTACTGATTCAGACTGATGCCGGTTTGTCTTAATGCTAAACTGTACATGGTCTACTGGGCCCAGGGCCATCGTTGGTTCCTGTAAGTGGGGTGGATGTCCCTTTTTTAGGGTTTTATTTGCCCTGCTCTTCTTCTTTTACCCTGCTCCTAGTTCCACTGTCTTGTCCCATAGAGATGACGTCATGATGATTGTGTTGTACGAATGCGAGGGTTTCTTTTGTGTGATGACTCGCAAGGTTACCTGTATCACCAGAGTATGCTGAGACACAGTATATCATCAGGAGTTTGACTGTGTCTTCTCAAATATATAAAGACTTCAGGCAGTCAGAAACCATCCAAGACTTTTCTCTTAACCTCTGCAAAGGTTCATCCACATTTGGCTAAGGGTCTGCACGGTCCATTCATTGTTAACTATAGTACTCTTCTCTTAACAGCATGTATAACTCACTCATTAATGCTGAAATATTGATTGTAAAATAACATCTGAGTACCTGATTCCAGAGTACTTTATTTTTTTTCCCAATAATCATCTGGACAGGCATTGTGGTCCTTTCTCTGTTATCTGTTGAGCCTATAGACTCCTTGTGTAACTGCTCAGTGTTAACACACCGAACATTTTAAAGTAATGTACATTTATATCAATAAAAAGCCCCAATATTATTTATATGCTGGATTATATTCATGTATACATTATGCCGTTATAAAACGACCTACCACTGGGTGAACGCCAGAGATCATGTATTATAAAGCACATATGGCATCTGAAATTATATATTTTTCTCAGCAAATTGATAGCTAGAATAAAATGTGTGCCTGGTCTATGAATAGATGAGGTTATGTAATGAGTATGTAGCCAGATTGACTGTTCAAATATAATAATTCGTATTTTATTGAACCTTTATTCTGACAGTGAGTCATGCTGAAATCAAGGTCTCTTTTACAGATGAGCCCTGCATACACATCAAAAACGTCAATATACACATCGATAATATACATCAATAATAATGGGCAGAATCTGATTTAGAAAATGTAATATAGCTTTGGTAAGTATACCAGCGTGTGTGCATCATAAAAATAAATAAAAATGCATTTATTTTGTTGCCTCTACTCTCATTTAATTGGCCGAAGGTTTTGTCGTCATTTTACTGCGACGCATAATATGTTCACTTGATAGCTTTTCAATATTGCTGTCAGATCAAATCTACTAGCGTCAGTGGTGCGTGGAGGTCATGTTATGTTGTTTTTTTTGTTGACATGTCTCAACTATATCCCACGATCTTACTTTGTGTTTATGGATTCTTCTCTAATCTCCGACCTTCTGAGCCTTTCTTTACTGCGTTTTTGATGGGACCTGATAAAAACCTTACTGAAACACAGGTAAGTGGAAGGACGAGGTAAGCTAGCATTAGCTTCTTGTTCGTTGTGAAACAAGCAACTACATTTAGCTAGCTAACTATAAAATAACGTATTGTTTACATGTTGAATATCTGTAATGCAATCACATGCTAATCTATCACCAATATACAACCAAGAGAACCGTTATCTATTCTGTAACATTATCTTGCTAACATTGTTTCAGTGTCCTCGTGCTAATCCAGTTTGACTGCAATCCATGAAATATTTTCTTAATAGGACCACTAGCTCATGTGGTCCAAATCCTTTGAAAAAAGTCTAAAATCCGAAAAGAATTGCTTTTCCCCTTTGGCACCAATGAAGAAAGGTAGCCTAGTTAGTTAACTAATCTGGTGATTGTTTTGTAATAGCTAAACAGGCAGCAACTTCGAATATTAGACTTACATGACATTTTTGTCCATTGGAAGTTTTTATCTATTTTGTCCGTAGGAGTGAATTACAATAACATGGCTGACTTTGTCTACGTATCCTCTGTCTACAGCTTGTAAATGAAATCTACCCAATATGGACCTATTCCTACCTTGTGCTACTTCTCCCAGTCTTCCTGGCCACGGACTACCTGTGCTACAAGCCTGTGCTGATCCTGCAGGCGGTGAGCTTGGTAGTGACCTACTTTATGCTAGTGAAGGCCCAGGGTGTGCTGGCCATGCAGCTTCTGGAGTTCTTCTTTGGCCTCGCCACTGCCACAGATATAGCCTACTATTCCTACATCTACAGTGTGGTAGACCCGGCCCAGTACCAGAGAGTGACTGGATACTGTCGTAGTGTTACGTTACTGGGCTCCGCCGCTGGCTCGCTGGCTGGGCAGCTGCTAGTGTCTGTGGCTCAGATCCCGCTGTTCTACCTCAGTGTTGTCACATTGGTGTCGGCCATCTTGGCCTTTGTGGCGCCCTGGTTTTTGCCCATGCCCGGTAAGAGCTTGTTCTTCCATAAAAGCCTGGGGATAGACGGGGAGAAGCCGGCGCACCAAAACAGCAGGATTCCCATGGATGAAGCAGAGGACCCTGAGAGCAAAGTGCCTCTGAAGATTGATGAGGTCACCATGGTGAGACTCATTTTTTTGTGTGATCTTTTTATTGTTATTGGTAAGACAGGTCATGGTGAGCCTCTTTGAAGGACTGAGTAGTGTTGTTGTTGAACTGTGTTGCAGCTCTGAGAGTTAAAACCATTAACTGTTGTTTATTAATGGATCTCATGCAACTCTGCTGTCCCAAACTGAAAGCTGCTAGATTGACACAATCCTGATTGACACACATTGACCGTTGCAATACTAGAACATTTGCAAAAAAGACATTGAACAAAAACCTTGCTTCATCACTAACTTTCAGGAAGCTGTTTTTTCAGAGCAGTTCAGTCTGTTGATTCTTACGCAAATTCTTACTTAACCCTGTGTACTGTTTTTTTCACTCAGGTGGTGACGGCCAGTGATGGTGGTGGCGCTAGCAGTGGCTTAGTGGACGTGTTAAGGATCCTATGGGAAGACTTCCTGCAGTGCTACTCATGCCCTGCCCTCCTGGCCTGGTCGGTGTGGTGGGCCCTCTCTACTTGTGGCTACTTCCAGTTGGTCAACTATGTTCAGGCCCTGTGGGAGAAGGTCCTGCCTTCCCAGGAGTTTGAGATCTACAATGGATACGTAGAGACAGTCTCCACCTTGTTAGGTAAACTTGATGATGTAGTACCATTTCAGATGAATTAGAACCAGAGGACCTTCCAGAGTGTGAACCTAAGAAGCTACTACTTGAACTGATCAAATAATAGTCTTGCGTTACCATACTTCCATGTCAGCCTGGAAGCAGACGATAATCAAATTCATTTCCATTTCAAAGCATTTTCTGTTTGTCTGCCGACTGATCGCGCCCCTGGTGTCTATGGCTAGGTGCGTTAGCAGCCTTCGGGGTGGGCTCCATCAAGGTCTCCTGGGCAGTCTGGGGAGAGCTGTCTCTCTGCATCTTCTCAGTGGTCATGGCTGTGGCTGTGTACCTCATGGACACCATCAGGAACATCTGGGTGTGCTACACCTCCTATGTGGTCTTCAGAGCCACCTACATGCTGCTCATAACCATCGCTACGTGAGTAGGACGGACAGACACCCCCTGAAAACCATATGATATCCAGGGATTTAAAGTTTGTTATTAATGATGAGGTGGTTGGACTCAATTGTATCATTACTGTAGACTTCTACTGTAGCTAGCTGTCTACCTATGATATCTCTTAACTGTGTATTCAATTTAATCTTTCAACTGTCTATTCTCTGTGTAAGTTCTACTTTTATGTTTTTAATTGTATTTGTAAAGAAAATATTTTCTGCTCCATTAGGTTTCAGATTGCTGCCAACCTGAGCATGCAGCGATATGCCTTGGTGTTTGGAGTGAACACTTTCATCGCCCTGCTGCTTCAGACTCTGCTTACTGTTGTGGTAGTGGACACTGTCGGGCTGGGCCTGGACATTTTCCCACAGGTAACTTATCTAAAGACAATACTATCCATGATCTTTGGATGTAAAATATGGTTTGTTTTTAGAAAGGGTAGTATTACTGTTACAACACTAACGTAGCTTGATAAATATTTTCTCTCTCTCTCTCTCTCTGTGTCACAGTTTCTCATATACGCCATCTACTTTGCTGTGATCGCAGTGATCTTCCTCATGGCCGGGCTGCACAAGCTGGTGTTGAGGAGAAGATCCCAGCCAGCGGCCCAGACTGACAGTGGAGAGAACGAGTCAGACTGCCTTAGCAGAGACTCTCCTCCCCTCAATGAGCTGCAGCAGATCACAAATACATGACTATCTGTTTATGGCGCAGTACTAGAAAGAGGAACACGTCAGGACCAGTGATGGGGTCAATTCCATTTCAATTCAGTCAATTCAGGATGGATTTGAAGTGACTCAATTGAAATGGAATTGACCCCAACCCTAGTCTTCTCACTATACCGGTGTGTTGTACGGCTTCACTTGATCAAGCACATCATTCATGGATTGTGTGCAGGCCTAAAAACATTTGCAGAGTATAACATTGAATGTTATGATATGATAGCCTTATGGGTTTAATGTGAATGTTATGATATGATAGCCTTATGGGTTTAATGACCATTGAATGTTATGATATGATATGATATGATAGCCTTATGGGTTTAACGAAAATGTGTAGTTCGCCTATATTTAGGCTTTGTTTGTAATTTACAATTTTTTGTCACACAAAGCTTTATTTGTGGTGTATGTTGCATAATGGTACTCTCAGCCTACTATCTACTTTTCCTTGGTCACTTTAACAATTGTTGCCTTAACTACCGAAGTAAGTCAATGGATAAGCGATCAATGTTACATTCTGAACTGCTAGAAATGTTACAAATTATGAATATGAATAGAGTTTATTTTTTTATCCATTGAATCAAATGTCGCAAAGATTTGATTGATCAGCAATAGATTTGTCAAGTGTCTTAAGGTAAATATTTCCATCTAATATCTAGGTACTATGTACTAGCCATACATTCTACATGGGTAAAAAATGAAAAGCATATGTAAGTGATTGACATGGAGGCCATACTTACAGTATATTAGTATTACTATAATCACTGGTCTTGAATATAGGTCTACTACTGAAGAAGTGGTTCAACTATACTGTATTAATACAAATTAGCTTCTTCTTTTTTACCGTCAATACAAATCCCAGTAGTTAAAGCACGGCTGAGCACTGTAGCAGATGACTGAAGCTTTAAATCATGACTATGTGCACTGAGAGCTGATTCTGTGTTGTCTGGTGGTCACTGAAAGACTAAAACGTACTGTAGGTGCTGTTATAACTTACACGTTACACAATGTGCTGCATCCGTATGTTAAAAGAGCATAACCTAAAATAGTAAAATGATTAGCATTGTTCTAATATACTGTTAAACCATGAACTTATACAGTAGAAGTCAATATTTGGAAACAGGTTTTTGTCTTCTTTCAAAAGCACCTTGCACGTTTTTTTCTTTCTTTAGTCATAATGAGAATCTTGTCATCTTCAATCATGTTGTTAACATATTTATGCCATGCTACTAAGGCCTAGATTCAATCAGATCAAGTGTTAACGGGCGATAGCTGACACCCGCACAGCTGATGTTTTGGCGGTGTAACTGTGTTGGAGCTGTCAAATCGGTGAGCAGCTGCTCTTGATCATGGTCACGAAGCCACACCCATCCCACTCGCATTAGAAGTTCAGAATGAGAAAGTGTAGGCTTTATAGGAATAATTACGCTCAAATCGAAAATCAAACAAAAATAATGAGGATTTCTATCAGCCTAATGGAGGTGTAGATTACATCTCACATTCCAGTGTTCAAATTTGTGAACAAGGCTGCATGGGATTTCTCTTTAACGCGACTCCATGCAGCCAAAGGCAATGTCCGCTTTAGGTATAATGCCAGGAGCCGCTTGTGGATCTGACAGCTCTAACACAGTTCCACCACCGACTTCACCAAAACAACCGCTATGCAAATGGCGGCTAAAGTGGATCTGATTGAATAGAGCACCTAGTTATAGTAGGCTTTTTACGGATCAATGAATGTTTCTTTTATATTTTTACAATACATATTAGTTTTTACTTCATCATCACTACATTCTCTCTCTTTTTGTTCTTATGTGTAATATGTTTTATTTTTCAACAAACAAATAGTTGTGTAGTATAAAATGTTAATAACAAATGTGGAACATTAGTTTCTTGTTTCTGAATACAAACATTAGTGCTTATGTCACCAAGCATGCATTGTAATATCATTATGTATTTAAAACAACAACTCAAGTCTTGAGAGTTTGAGGCAACCTTACGCTTTTATTATTTTTGTAACGTTCATAAATCCTTAAATTAAATGCATTCTCTTTGGTAAACAAGCGCATTGACAACAGTCAGAACCGGAGCCGTCGTTGCACAGTATCAGGAAAAGCCACAGACAAGGTAAGATGAAATGTGACAGTGTTCTGGACGTAATAAAACTTCTCACAAAAAGGCCTGAGGTTCACAAAGTACAGAGGAGAATAAAGAGATGTCATCTAGAGAACACTTCTCATAGCCAGACGGAGAGGCTGGACACCTCAACTAAATATATAAATAGGTATAAAACATTCCTTGATCTACATATGAATATAAACTATATTTATAAAAACTACTGCATCAAAAATCAACACAATCTCTTCTAATGTCCCCTAACCTACACTAGGTGAGGTCCAACACTCCAATCCCTATGGTAACATTACCACTATAATAGCAACAAAGTGATTCCAAAGAGATAATGTATCGTTTCTACTTCACACATTCAACAGTCCAGTATGAAAGCCATGGATAGGCCTACTCTTCTTCCTCAATGTCCTCAGACTCTGTAGAGGAAAGAAAGAGATGAACAATATTCCCAGTCAGTGACTGCTGTTATAACACATGTTATAACCACTTAAGATAGAAGCCATAGCCATTCTGTATCAGGTTATCACTAAGGATGTAGGGTTGGGATGGGGTTGGAAGAATGTGTGTGTGTGTGTGTGTGTAGTGCTCACCTGCTGTGATGGAGTGGTTGAGTTGGGCCAGCATCCTCAGCATGAATGAGGCAGGGACAGTGATGGTGTTCCTGGTCTCCTCCAGCATCAGTTCATTACGGAAGGTGACCTACAGGACACACAGAGCACCAGGTATCAGAAGGAGATCAGAGGTTCCAATGGCTTCATCAATGTCACTATGATGAGAGCACTTCATTCCTCCATCCACACATCTGTGTTTGATTGTAAAGCACATGAGTCAGTGGAGGCTGCTGGGGGGAGGACGGCTCATAATAATGGCTGGAACGGAGCCACTGGAATAGCATCAAACACCTGGAAACCACGTGTTTGCCGTATTTGATACCATTCCACTCCAGCCATTACCACGAGCCGTCCTCCCCAATTAAGGTGCCACCAACCTCCTGTGACACGAATACATGTATTTATAATGTCACACCTCTTCAGCGAGTACTCTGTTGAATGATGGGGATTCCTCCATCGGTGACCAGATCTTGATGTTGGTATCTATCCCTGATGTGGCTAAAACTGAAATGAACAGAACAAGAAAAAAAGGAATATACAGGTAAAAAATAAAGGAAACCCCAACATAAAGGAAACCCCAAAATAAAGGAAACCCCAACATAAAGGAAACCCCAACATAAAGCGTTTTAATAGGCCGTTGGGCCACCACGAGCCAGAACAGCTTCAATGCACCTCGGCATAGATTCTACAAGTGTCTGGAACTCTATTGGAGGGATGCGACACCATTCTTTCACGAGAAATTCCATCATTTGGCGTTTTGTTGACGGTGGTGGAAAACGCTGTCTCAAGCGCCGCTCCAGAATCTCCCGTAAGTGTTCAGTTGGGTTGACATCTGGTGACTGAGACGGCCATGGCATACATCGTTTTCATGCTCATCAAACCATTCAGTGTCATCCTATGGGGGCATAGCCATGGTGGACAAAATAGTAGCCTGCCCAGCATTTTTATACATGACCCTAAGCATGATGGGATGTTAATTGCTTGATTAACTCAGGAACCACACCTGTGTGGAAGCACCTGCTTCCAATATACTTTGTATCCCACATTTACTCAAGTGTTTCCCTTATTTTGGCAGTTACCTGTACTTTCAATGGGAAAATGGAAAGTCACGGCCTTCGAGCCTTTAAGTTGCAAGAGCCAGACTGGGTGTTCACTAAACCATCTTTAGTGAGAGTGTCAGAAGTAGTGGACTCACGTGGTTCGTAGGGGTGTGGCTGCAGACAGTTGACAACGTGCTGGTCTGCCTCCAGCAGCATTAGGTGTTCCCCTGTCTCTCTGTCCCAGATGAAGATATGACCACAGTCTGAGCCGCTCAGAACAAACTGGTCCCCCCAGAAACAACACTGATTGGTCTATAAACAACAACAACAAAAGCTCAAATGAGTATTCCACATAGCTACTTCTAAATAACTAAAGCATTGTACGTTAAATATAGCTGACAAGAAGTTGAAGCCGTTATCCCCACATATAAAAAAAATCTGTGACCTTGCTCAAGGTCCCCCTCTGGTGGACTAAATCATCACTTCAAGCTTGTCTTAATCCTCAGTAGTGTTTTACTGTACTGTACCATAGTCCTGGAATTACGGTGGCCCTTGTAGACCTTTTCTACTGAGGGCTTCCCGACACGGCGAGTCTCGCAATCCGCCAACTCTTTCTTCTCTTTCCGCCGCCGGAAAATCTCCTGGATCCGTGCAGCAGCAGAGCGCCTTTCGGAAGGATATACAACATGTCTGTAGAGTCATTAAATCCAATCAAATTCCAGCCATGTGAGAAGTGTAATACTGTATTGCAGGTTTGATTGAATGCACAGAGCAACAAGGGAACGCCCAACATCAGCATTGCATGCTAGTTAAAACGGATCTATCAACGTTATTTAAACTACTGATCTGACACACATCCATTATTAGTAAGGAAGAAGTCATTCTTAATTGTTGTTGCAACGGTAAATAATTACCTGAGTACTCTTTCACCTAATTCTGATCCTCTCAAATTAAATCTATGGGAGGAAGGGAACAACACATCCACTTTAATAGCCAGACATTGCTCTAGTAGTTAATTGATTAACTGTGTAGGCCAGCTATGCCTCAGTCAATGCAATCATAGTACCATACCTTTGCATCCATTCCCCAGGGGGCTGTGGTGTGGACTCCTCTCCCATGCCCTCCACCTCCGACTGGCTGAGGGATGAGGTCTGCCTGGTGTCAGACACCTGCTCTGGGCCCCTCATCTGCGGGGGTTCCCCCTGGTCGCTGGAGCCACCGCTGGAGAAGTCCAGTTGGATGGTGCTGCTAGTGGTGCCCTGGTTGCTGTGTGTCAGACTCAGGTCTGGTTCCCCAGAAGACGGTTGGAGACTTCCTGTCCCAATGCCACTCCTACGGCTCCTCAGGCTCTCCATGGATGAGGAGGAGTCAGAGGAGAAGCTGGCTGTTGATGTTGGTTGAGACGGGGCTTGATTCCCTAGCACCATAGCCTCCTGGTGAAGCCCACTACCTTGTGGAGCTGGAGGTGCTGCTGCTGCAGGGTCTACCCTGGGTCGTGTCTGTGTCTGAGGACGGGCTCCTCTGTTGTTCTGGGCCTCGCTGGCGTCCTCAAACCAGCGTGACAACATGTCTGACATCCTCTGCATCAGAGACACACCAGGCCTGGACTCTCCTATAGGACACAGGAGGGAGAGGGTTAAAAATCCATCTGACATATTACTCATAGACAGTGATGGGAAAGTTTACATAATCTAATAATATCATACTTATGTATAATTGTATTGTGTGTATGTGTGTTAATCCATGCAATAGGACCAAGTGACAGTGCACTTCTGTCATGGATAGCACACGTGTTGTCAGCTGTGTGTCTAGATGAGTGGGGACCTCCTCTTACCGGCCCGCTCCCTCTCGCTCTCTGGCCGTGACAGGGGTCCAGTGTCTGACCAGTCTCCTCTCAGACGCAGACGCTTCTGCAGAGGCTCCTTTTGCTAGGAGAGAAACACAGTGACATTTCATCACTCACAGCACAGGCTTAACCAAAATAACCGCCCTTTCACTACGGCTGAGACCCCCCCACCCACCCTCCTCTTCCCTCCATTGGGGGCTCCCATTCCCCAGCCCTCACTGCCAGGTTGTCTTAGGCTCTGGCAGGCGGTTCCAGGGGTCTCATACACAAGAAGGAGGGGGACAGGGAGGTTTCATCTTAGTGCACTTAGGATACACTAGTTCTGTGGTGTTTGTACAGGAAATGTGACGTTACCTGGTGTTGTATGTATCAAGTTCTGTTGTATGTATCAAGTTCTGTACAAAATATGCTGCCTCACCCTGCTGATTACCCAGAAGCCCCCTGGCTTATGTGTTCAGCAGCTGTGTGTGTGAGAACACAGCTCAGATGCCTTTCCCAGAACAGATTCAGCAGACTGTTGAGCCAAAAATAGCCAAGAGACGGGACAACACATCACCCCCCTTTGTCAACTCACACACACACTGCATGTCATGTCGTAGAAGCTTCCAGAAATTGGTGTGAGAGGACAGTCGTTGTGTAAACACAAACTACATTCAAATTGAATCCAGTATTTAGTGCTGTGATACACAGTAAGTGAAAGGATGGTTCTCACCTTGTTATCCTGCGACGGTCCCTTCAGCTCGCGTCCCTTGTCATCTTTAGGGTCAAACAGGTAGAGATAGTCTGAGGCGTAGCTGGCTAGCACCTCCCTGCCGTCCCTACTGTAGGCCAATGAGGTCACGCGACATGACTTGTTGACCAGGTGCCTCGGTACGAACATCGCACACATCCCTGCCACTCCGCTTCCTGTCTGAAAACCTGCAGAGTGGATGAGACGTATATAGGAAATGATTATTTTCCATACAGACCTTCAGGAGAAAATGTTATTCTCACCACTGACCCCAAAGACAATCAAACAGTGATTAACTATGTTATGTACTGTGGTAGTAGGATTCCTTCAGGACTATTGATATTGATAGAATTGTTAGTTCAGGTTTTAGTTATCTGATTGCCTTGAGTTAATAATTATTATTATCTGGTGGGTGCTTGCTTATATTTGTCCTGTTTACCCATGTGTGAATCGAAAATGTGTTTTTTGCATATCTCAACTCCCCCTGAGACACCCTCAGAGAGTGGGGTCACAGCCAGAGTCTGCCATTATTTATCAATGGCGACCCTGAAGCTATTAGGGTTAAGTGTCTTGCTCAAGGGCACATCAACAGATGTTTCACCTTGTCGGTTCGGGGATCCAAACTAGAAACCTTTGGGTTACTGGCCCAATGCTCTAACAGATAGGCTACCTGAAGCCGCCGTTGAGGTTGTGCATACCTGTTGCTATGGTACCCAGCATTCTCCTGTCATAGATACGGACTGAGCTGTCAGAGCAGCCAGTAGCCAGATAGAAGGATTCCACAGGGGATATGGCCATGGATGTTACTGCTCGCCGACAGTCAATCAGGATGTCCTAATTAAAAAAGACAACAGAAGTTCAAGATATCTTCATACAGGGAACTCTGACATCAGCATAAACGGTTGTTTGAGTAGTCGGTAAAACTGTTGGCAAAAATGGTGGGAAAAAGTCATTAGTAAAAAGAAGCTGCCTTTATACATATGTAACGACACAATAATACGGTAGTAATAACATCATAGTTACATAAGAATTGTTAATTTGCCTGTAAAAGAGTTTAGCTGTATTGGCATAATGCGTACCTACCTTTTTACAGTTAGTTTGCCAGCAGCCAGGAGAAACTCGGACATCAAACCACCTGATTGTTCCATCCTCTCCACAGGACAGGAAAGAGTGAGGGTCACTAGGTACCGTCAATATCTACCAATAGAAATAGAGTGGTTTTAGAATAGATATAGAACCTGCTCTGATTGGGACGTCAAATAGAATTGGAATTCCTGTCTACTGATATATGGTCTGTGGGCTTTAGAATAGATTACTTTCACTGCAGCAAAATGCCAATGACTTATTTATGGTCGACATACCATCCCTACCTTCCACAGCAATAACAGGTGTGACGTGGAGGTACATTTTACATTTTAGTCATTTAGCAGACACTCTTATCCAGAGCAATTAGGGTTAAGTGCCTTGCTTAAGGGCACATTGACAGATTTTTCACCTAGTCGGCTCGGGATTGGAACCAGCGACCTTTCGGTTACTGGCACAACGCTCTTACCCACTAAGCTACCTGCCGCCCCAATTTGATGCAGATGTGATAGATCAGATACATGAATCAACTCTCTATTGAATTCAACTCAGATGGCGATAACACAGATGGCGATAACACAGATGGCGATAACACAGATGCACCCCTCACCTCGTAGGCGGCACCGTTATGACAGTGATACTGCAACACAGGGTCCATGTTGGAACCCCTCTCTACGTTGGTGAGGAAGATCTTGCCGTCGGCTGCTGCGGACACGATCATTCTGTCGTTGGTTTGGGGCATGAACTTGGCACTGAAGATATTGGATCGATGCCATGATGTAATGGATGCCTTGACCTGGAGAGTGGAAACATAATGGGGGACTTTATATTGCACATATACTGTCTGTCTGTCTCTTCTGAGTCCATATGAACAATAGGTTGAAGCATGTGTTGTATGTACCTTACTTGATAATAAGCAATGTTTTAGTCTTACTTTTCGGTTGTATGGGTTCGTGATGACCAATTTGTCATCATCTGATCCAGATAAGATGTATTCTCCTGTGTCATTCCAGCATACTGTATTGATCTGTCATGAAAAACAATAACAGTTTGAAAACACAGGATGATATCATACAATTATCACACTGCATTTACACTGGTAATCATTTCTGTAACGCATGTTGATACTTACAGAGCCCTCATGTACATCAAGAGTGGCTTCAAGTTTCAGTCTTTGTACAAACTCTTTTCTTCCTGAAGGAAATCATTATGATACCATAAGAACAGTGTTAGGTATCCCATAAGGTAGTCCCTCTAACTAACACAATTTAATCATTTGGGACCCCTTGGAGACAAAATTATTATTTTATCCAACACAAATGTTTAAAGTATGAATTTATATCAAACAATACCAATAAAATAACTGTGTCTAAGATAAATTCCTAGTGCAAGGCAGTAGACTGTTGTAAAACATGTTACTTACACAGTGACACATACAGTACACTTTTATGACAATAAAGTAGTATTTAGAACATTTGTACATTAAATATTTAATGTAAACGTTTGTCTCACCTAAGTAGTTACTCCTTGTAAAGTTGTTTATTTTGTTGGAACCGATGGTGCGTTTCCTAATATCCCAAATTAGATTGTTGGTACAGGGCATGATGTCGAAACACTGTCCGCCTCACATACAAAACACTTTGTGAAAGTATTATTGAAATATTTCTACCGAATAAGTTTAAGTCATGGTGTCTTACAAATTAGGCTACAAATGAATTTCTTTCAGGACTTCTGTTATAGTTCAGTCGCTACAATTGTCTCAATTTTGTACCGTCGTCTGGCTGGCAGATTTTCTCGAATGAACAAATCTGTAGAACACACGGAGAAGTTTCACGTTAGTTTCTCATGAAGAAGTTCGTGCTGATGGTATGTAGCCATGGAACATGAGCACTGCGCATGCCCAGATTTGCCCCACACCTCCAAACTCCACGTCCCTCCCTGTTTCGAGCCCCTCTACTTCTTGAGCCCTTTGTCAAATAAAATAACATTATATTTGTACATACACGTGTTAAGCAGATGTTATTGCGGGTGTAGCGAAATGCTTGTGCTTCTAGCTCTGACAGTGCAGTAATATCTAACAAGTAATATCTAACCATTTCACAACATATACCCAACAATACACACAAATCTAAGTAAGGAATGGAATTTAAGAAAATATACATATATGGACAAGCAATGACATAGCGGCCTGAAATAAGATACAGTAGAATATTATAGAATACAGTATATACATATGAGATGAGTAATGCAAGATATGTAAACATTATTAAAGTGACTAGTGTTCAATTTCTTAAAGTGGCCAGTGATTTCAATAGGCAGCAGAAAATGATCGACCTGTGAATTAGCCTGTGAAAGTATGTGTTAATTTTGGTCAAGGTGAAATTCTTATGGTAGAAATTAGTGACTAGATAATAATAATAATACATTGAATTTATAAAGTGCTTTTCATTGAAACACTATCTCAAAGTGCCACAGTATTTATATAATAAGCTTATAATACATATTATAATAATAACCATAGATTCTAGTTTCATCAGACAGAAACCGCACCTTCCTACCTGTGTTAAATCCATTGTGTCAGTTGATAATGTGTTTCATGTCATTTGAAAGTGTGTCCAAGAGTCAGTGTGTCTGGCTTCTGTTGTTACATTGTATCATTTCCAATCACGTGTGTTTTCTTGGAAAGTGAAAAGTAGGATGGGCTTACTAGTGGTTGTGGGAAGGGTGTTAACAGTTCAGTACAACCCCTCAAGTGCCCCCCCCCCCCACACACACAATATATTCCGTCTGATCTGTTCAAGTAGCCCAATGACAGGGTGTACCGTTGGTACAATAAAGCACATCACATACTACTTTGATACTAAACTGTTGGTAATAGTCTCCAGACATGGCTTTGGTGGGAGTTAGAGCTTCATACCACAGGATTCTTAACCAGATAGAGCTTCTACTACCTGGTAAACTGAGACCCATTTACAACCATCCTGCAGGTAAGGACATTATCAATATTATAGCATCAGGTCCAACTTACCTGGCTGACTCTGTATCTCACAGTGTCTATGGTTTAATGTCTAAAAGTCTCCTCATCTTCAGAATACACTTTCTCAATATTTTGAAAATGAGATAAGATCATTTATCATCATCACCTCTGGATGTATTCCACTCTTCTATTTGGTAAAGAAGAGTGATGTTCAATATATATGAATGAGTGAACAAAAATTGTGTTTCTAAACTTACAGTAGCAGTGTATTGGGGTTTGTGAATGGACCCCTGGTCACGAGTGACCTCTGTGTTGGGGTTATCGTCAATGGAGCAAACATAGTTTTATTCTAGTAGTGTTGGAATTGCTTCAATGTGACATGACGAGTGTGTCGCTCATTATAACTTTGAGGTGAATGAGGACAAACAGTCTTGATGCTGCCCAGTCTGTCTGTCACATGCAGACTGCCCTCTCTGTCTGTCACATGCAGACTGCCCTCTCTGTCTGTCACATGCAGACTGCTCTCTCTGTCTGTCACATGCAGACTGCCCTCTCTGTCTGTCACATGCAGACTATCTGAATGTTGATGAGCTAGTACACAGGGCCCTTCTTCCAGCCCTGGGGAGATAACAGAGACCGACTGGCCATAGGGAAATTCTGGCAAATGCCAGATGGGCTGGTCCATCTTTAGCCTAGTGTGCCTGTCAAAATTGTGGGTTTTGCCAAAATTAAAATTATTTGGCTAATAACTGGGGTCTCAAGGTGAAAAATGGGCAAGTGTGGAAGCCTCAAGGGAAAGAATGGGCCTGTGTGATAGAAATGCTCGGGCTGATTTCTGGTCCCAGTCCATCCCTAGGAGCTAGAGCTGAGCTGTAGATGGGTGATAATGTGCCTTGAAGGGTGTGGACAGAGGGTTGTTCAAAGCAGTGGTTCGCAATTCCTGGTTCATGGGATGTTGTTAATATCAAAATAGGTTGGCACCATGATAAAGCAGAGGGAAGTCAGTATGAGATGTAAAAGCATTACACATTAATAACAATTTATAGTTTAAAAAACAACCAGTCTAGCTATCAAATAGACAAGAGAAGAGAAGCCTATGAATGGACAATAGGTATGTAGCTAAACGACGTGCATGCCACTACATGCTGGCAGTCTTCAATAAATTATCAAGTTGGGAAGTTTTCAATTGGCAAGGCATTAAAGTACAGGGTGACCAGTGGAAGGAGGACAGAGACAAGCTGAGGGCATGAGAATGACAACAGGTGGAATTATCCAGGAAGTGATTTAACCAGTCACTTTCAATGTCGCTTCATCTTAAAACCTTTATTGTGGAATCAATCAACTTTTTGCACAAAACTAAATGTCACGTAAACCACTGTAACGTTATGTATTCAACGCAACTGTCATTGCTAACCTTGTAATAATTAACCTTAATAATTAAATCACGTTTTGTTTCGTTTGTAGGTCCAAAGACAATTTTTTTCTGGGCACCAGTGTGTAAATGGGTAAGTGTAAAAATATTTGCAGTGAAGCAGTTTAAATGGTTCAGGGAGTGTTTAGAGGGTTCAGAGGGTATTTTGAGGGTTCTGAGAGCGTTTAGAGGGTTCAGAGAGTTCAACATTTTGGTCATTGAGCAGACGCTCTTATCCAGAGTGCATACAGTTTTGTACTGGTCCCTCATGGGAATCGAACCCACAACCCTGGCATTGCAAGCGCCATGCTCTGCCAACTGAGCCACACAAGAAATTAAGACCGCACAGAGGCAGCATACAGGAACTCATAAGAAGCAATTGCATGTAAGCGTGGAAATGGGAGTTAATAATAATGAATTAGTAACGCCTGACCTGCGTCTACAAATTCCTGTCTGTCACGTGAACTGATTGAGATGGAGGTCGCTTCTAGAGAATTAAGTCACGTTTTATAAGCTCCTGTATGCTGCCTCTGTCTAATCTTTAATATTCCATACAGTTAATGTTTCACTCTCCGACCCTCCAAACGATGTGTTACACATTTAAACAGTGTCTCATATGCTGGGCATTATATAATGATCCTATGTTGTAGTACAAATATGCATGGTTGTGTGATCTGTATCTCTCTCTCTCTCTCTCTCTCTCTCTCTCTCTCTCTCTCTCTCTCTCTCTCTCTCTCTCTCTCTCTCTCTCTCTCTCGCTCTCTCTCTCTCTCCTCTCTGTCTCTTTCTACAGGGTCTGGTTTTTGCGGGTCTGGCTGATATGACCCGACCAGCTGATAAACTGAGTCTCTCTCAGTCTGGAGTACTCATGATCACAGGTAATGGAGCAATGAGGACAGTGTGTGTTGTGTGTGCATGCGTGTGTGTGTGTATTGCTTGATGACCCTTCAGAGGAACAGTTCACTGATAGAATTACTGGCATGGATTCAGACATGATGGCATGGAACTTTCACACCAGCCCCTGCATCATCGGTTTTCCATTGCTGCTTTGTAAAAGCCCCACTGACTGTTAACACGGACTGTAACGGTATGTCCCTGTGTGATAGCGCTGTCCTTAAATTACACAACATGACCCGTGCCTGTTTGAGACCACACTGTCTCAGACTATTTTGAATTAGAGATGATCATCGTGTTTTGGTCCTTGGATACGGTTAGTTACAAACAACTACAGGAAGTTTTCCACGACTGGAAGTCATTAGCTGTTTATTTGTGTTATGGTATGGAGTTAGGTAGTGAGCAGGGCATAGTTATACAATCCATTTTCCACTTCCAAACCCAACCCTAGGTGGCAGCAGCAACCGGGTCAGGTGCTGGGCTGTGCCTTTGTATTTTCCTTTATGTATAAATATTTTGGTCACAATCACTTGAACCAACAAGTCAGATGTCTCCTAGCCGGTACACTCATATACAACACTGACTAACCCTGATCCTGGTCAGATGTCTCCTAGCCGGGACCCCCACATACAACACTGACTAACCCTGATCCTGGTCAGATGTCTCCTTGCCGGTACACTCATATACCACACTGACTAACCTTGATCCTGGTCAGATGTCTCCTAGCCGGGACCCTCACATACAACACTGACTAACCCTGATCCTGGTCAGATGTCTCCTAGCCGGTACCCTCACATACAACACTGACTAACCCTGATCCTGGTCAGATGTCTCCTAGCCGGTACACTCATATACCACACTGACTAACCCTGATCCTGGTCAGATGTCTCCTAGCCGGGACCCTCACATACAACACTGACTAACCCTGATCCTGGTCAGATGTCTCCTAGCCGGTACCCTCACATACAACACTGACTAACCCTGATCCTGGTCAGATGTCTCCTAGCCGGTACCCCCACATACAACACTGACTAACCCTGATCCTGGTCAGATGTCTCCTAGCCGGGACCCTCACATACAACACTGACTAACCCTGATCCTGGTCAGATGTCTCCTAGCCGGTACCCCCACATACAACACTGACTAACCCTGATCCTGGTCAGATGTCTCCTAGCCGGTACCCTCACATACAACACTGACTAACCCTGATCCTGGTCAGATGTCTCCTAGCCGGTACCCCCACATACAACACTGACTAACCCTGATCCTGGTCAGATGTCTCCTAGCCGGTACCCTCACATACAACACTGACTAGCTCTGATCCTGGTCAGATGTCTCCTAGCCGGTACCCTCACATACAACACTGACTAACCCTGATCCTGGTCAGATGTCTCCTAGCCGGTACCCTCACATACAACACTGACTAACCCTGATCCTGGTCAGATGTCTCCTAGCCGGGACCCCCACATACAACACTGACTAACCCTGATCCTGGTCAGATGTCTCCTAGCCGGTACCCTCACATACAACACTGACTAACCCTGATCCTGGTCAGATGTCTCCTAGCCGGTACCCTCACATACAACACTGACTAACCCTGATCCTGGTCAGATGTCTCCTAGCCGGTACCCTCACATACAACACTGACTAACCCTGATCCTGGTCAGATGTCTCCTAGCCGGTACCCCCACCTACAACACTGACATAATCTTAGCCCTCACCTAATGCACACATTCAATCAGGTTACAGGTCAGTTAGCCAGGCCTAGGACCCCTGGACATGACAAGAGAAGTGATAGTTGTAGGCTGGCTAGGTGGTTTCTTAACATTTGTTAATGAACTCTAAAGTTCCTTGAGTTCACAAGATAGGATATCATTGTCCTATCTATGAGTGGTGGGAAGTGAGTTGAGTCTCTCGTATTGGACTGCATCGGAGCCCAGTGTTCGCACCATGTGGAAATCACACACAACATTATGAGAAAAGTAGGGAAAGCTAATATTGGATTTTTATTACATTTTAGTCATTTAGCAGACGCTCTTATCCATAGCGACTTACAGGAGCAATTAGGGTTAAGTGCCTTGCTCAAGGGCACATCGACAGATTTTTCACCTAGTCGGCTCAGGGATTAGAACCAGCGACCTTTCGGTTACTGGCACAACGCTCTTAACCACTAAGCTACCTGCCGCCCCATTATGCAACAGTAATACATTTCTGAAGCAGAAACAACATTCAGATGTTCCAACTTTACCTGTCCCTTTAGCTGTCTCTTTACCTGTCTCGTTACCTGTCTCTTTACCTGTCTCTTTACCTGTCTCTTTACCTGTCCCTTTACCTGTCTCTTTACCTGTCTCTTTACCTGTCCCTTTACCTGTCCCTTTACCTGTCCCTTTACCTGTCCCTTTACCTGTCTCTTTACCTGTCCCTTTAGCTGTCTCTTTACCTGTCTCTTTACCTGTCTCGTTACCTGTCTCTTTACCTGTCCCTTTACCTGTCCCTTTACCTGTCCCTTTACCTGTCTCTTTACCTGTCCCTTTAGCTGTCTCTTTACCTGCCCCTTTACCTGTCCCTTTACCTGTCTCGTTACCTGTCTCTTTACCCGTCTCTTTACCTGTCTGTTTACCTGTCCCTTTACCTGTCCCTTTAGCTGTCCCTTTACCTGTCTCTTTACCTGTATGTTTACCTGTCTGTTTACCTGTCTCGTTACCTGTCTCTTTACCTGTCTCTTTACCTGTCTCTCCACTATTTTACAGGTGTTATTTGGTCCAGATGGTCCCTGGTCATCATTCCCAAGAATTGGTTTCTGTTTTGTTGCAACTGTTTTCTTGGAGCGTCAGGAGCCACCCAACTCTTTAGAATCTGGATGTGAGTGGAACAGACAGAGTTAGATACAGCGCTACACACCAACATGTGGCCTGCAATTTTACATACACTGTGATTCGATTTGATTTGATATCTGTGGGCCCTATTCAATCAAACCATATTAGGGTGGAAAATCATAATAATTTGTTGACGGGATGTTCTGTATGTCAGTCATTGTCTGACAACAGGCTAGTTAAACACACAGTACTGCTCTGAAGGGCAAAGTGTGCATGGTCACACATTTATGACAGCTAGTGACATTGTCCTTGGGCTTTGCCTTCTTTGTTGTGGTTTAAACCAGGCACATTTTATGCCAAGCCTTCTGTTTCCTGTCAACTGAGTGATATAACCACAGAGATAAATGTAGATCCTGTTCTGTCTCTATGGGTACAACACTAAATAAGTATGTGGCGTCTACTGCTTTGGAACGTGCGCTACATTTGACAGAGTTAGCTAACCGGTCCTAAAGGTTGTAGAGATCACTAGACTACAGTCCATATAAAACAACCTGTTACTCTATAACTACTACATTTACATTTACATTTTAGTCATTTAGCAGACGCTCTTAACCAGAGCGACTTACAGGAGCAATTAGGGTTAAGTGCCTTGCTCAAGGGCACATTAACGTCATTTAGCAGACGCTCTTAGCCAGAGCGACTTATCTATTTGTCTTTTATTTGGTTACACTTTAAAAACAGAGGTTTGGATAAATTGATAAAGTCTGTCAGAGTCCTTCGCTGAATGTAAAGGATAGCATGCCTGCCAACTTGTCTTTGCACTCTGAGACATGAATATAGTCTGTTTGAACCTTTGTTTTGGTTTGTTAAGGTCGGAGGTCAACCCTGTCCCTCTGTGTTTCTAGGTATCAACAGGAAGTAAAGAAGCAACAGGAAGCAGGGGCTTCTGAATTAAAAAGAAAGCAGTTAGCAGAGGCCCATCCATTGTTGGATTATTTTGAACTGGTGACACTTACTAACTAGTGGATCTGATTAACTTGATTAAATGCAATTTCATCTTTGAGGACTTCAACCACCACAGAATCTTCCAACTCAATAACACCCCTCCCTCTGCAAATCCCAATTCATGCTGTTAGTAAGTATGTGATGATGACAGCACGTCTGTGTGAAGATGATGGTAAGATTAGTTCATGGTAAGATTAGGCTAAGAAACATTTACAGATTCACACAATACTTTAAAGATGGGGAATGTTTGAGTCTGATGATGGTTAATGTTATCTTTTTTAACATTAACTCTTTGTTTTAGCCTTTTAGCGCTTTGTCTGATTTTAGGACATTGTGGTATGTATATATTTATTGAAAATAAATTATCCATTTGAGATAAAACTGTTCCTGACTTGAAGAAACCTTTCTCATGTGCATGAGGTTAACGGCCAACGTCATCACACTGAGCTAAGTGAAAAGAGAAGTGTGGCTTCATCAGTTTATTGTTTACATTGTGTCTTTGCCTTGTACAGTCCACAATCACATGTGGGGCACTTCAGCACAATACAACGTTTTGGAACGTTCAGATAGAAATATGTAATATAGAACAAACATGCCTCTCCGACATGTAGACCAAACTATAGACCGCGTTTGGCAACTGAATGTGGCCTTGTTTTCTAGGAATTGCAAAATGGGGTGGGCTCATAGGGTGGGCTAACTCTCCCTACCAATAGCAGTTTGTTTGGGGCGGGGTTTAGATTTCAGTACCGCCCCCTCTGGTAACACTCCTACATAATAGATAAGACACTATGGGTAGATGAGCCTGCTTTCTGCCAATGGGTTCATACAGGCTATTCTTTGTTCTAGTTAGTATAGCCAATCAATGACAGGGTGTACTAGTTCTCCAATACAGCACATACTATTTCTTTATTTTGAACTGTCGGTACCAATTTCAACAAAAGTAGGAAATAAAACTCCAGTCTCCAGACATGGCTTTAGCGGGAGTTAGAGCTTCATACCACAGGATTCTTAACCAGATAGAGCTTCTACTACCTGGTAAACTGAGACCTTTCTACAACCATCCAGCAGGTAAGGAAATCATTATTATCAGGCTCACCTCAACATGAGAGATCTGCACCACTTCCACTGTTCTAACTGTCTCACCATCTTACAGTACAGACTGAATACTCACCTCTTATACACATTTTCAATATTTTGAATATTTATATGGAAATGACGCCTGCTGTCTGTGCCTACTTAATGCATACCTCTGGATAATTCTGGAAAATAATTCTTCCAATAATTCTGGATAAACTCTACCATTTAAAACAGCAATTTACTTTTTGTGGGGGATGGACACTTTCAAAAAGGAGAAAAACTGACTGCTATCATTTATTGACAAACAACAAGAGCATTAAACATTTGTATCAACAGGAATACAGAAATGGTCATATGAATGAATGCTCTAAACTTAGATTGAGTTGAAACCTATAGTAGCAGTGCATGGACTTTGGATGGGGGACCCTTTGTCAGCACTAGTCAGTCCTAGGCTAGCAAGCCATGTGCAACCTTGACATTGAGGTTATCTTAAATGGGACGAACATAGTTTTATTACAGCAGTGTTGGTATAGCATTGACGTCAATCTGTAGCTGAATTTAACTTAGAGGTGAATAAGGACAAACAGTGTTGATGCTGCTGATCTGAATGCTGATGAGGGAGGGGCTCTTCTCTCAGCCCTGGGGAGTTAGGGCTGAACTATAGAAGAGTGTTAATGTGTCTTGAAGGGGGTAGACAGAAGGTTGTTCCAAGCAGTGGTTCTCAATTCCTGGTTCATGGGATGTTGTTAATTAATATCAAAATAGTTTGGGAGTATAATGATGCAGAGGAAAGTCGATATGAGATTAAAATCAGAACAAAGATTAAAAGGAAATCAGTTAAGTAAAACCATGTTATTATAGTTTATAAAACAACAAGTCTAGCTATCAAATAGACGAGAGAAGGGAAGACTATGAATGGACAATAGGTGTGAAGCTAAATGACGTCCAACCACCATGTTTTAGCCCTTGGCAAGATGAGGGCAGGAGAAAACCTTAGGAAGATACTGATACCAGTCACTTTCACTTTCACTTTATCTCTTTTATTTGAGCTGTATCTTTATATTTCACTCCTCAGCAACAAATCAAATGATTTCGCAGTTTAATGCTGCACAACGTTTATCTGTTTATGGAACGTCTTCAGGCCTAACTGCTTCGGTATATCCCACTGGGCACAGACGTCAATTCAACATCTATTCCAAATTGGTTCCACTTAATTTCATTGAAATGATGTGGAAACAACGTTGATTCAAACAGTGTGGGCCCAGTGTGATCTCTCTGTTGCGGTATCAACCAATTGTTTATATAAAACTAACTCTCACGTGAATCATTGTAACCTTGTGTAATTGTACTCAACTTTCCTTTCTAACCTTTCCAAATAAACACTGTTATGTTTCCCTTTGTAGGTCCAAAGACAGTTTTCTTCTGGGCACCAGTGTGTAAATGGGTAAGAGTTGATATAGTTAAGAAGTGTCTCATGTGCTGGACATCTTATAATGGTGCTAAAAGTATGCATAGTTGTGTGACTCTCTCTCTCTCTCTCTCTCTCTCTCTCTCTCTCTCTCTCTCTCTCTCTCTCTCTCTCTCTCTCTCTCTCTCTCTCTCTCTCTCTCTCTCTCTCTCTCTCTCTCTCTCTCTCTCTCTCTCTCTCTCTCTCTCTCTCTCCCTCTGTCTAATCTTAATATTCCATACAGTTAATGTTTCACTCTCCGACCCTCCAAATGATGTGTTACACATTTAAACAGTGTCTCCTATGCTGGGCATTATATAATAGCCCTATGATGTAGTACAAAAAAATGCATGGTTGTGTGATCCCCCCTGTCGTTCTCTCTCTCTCTCGCTCTCTCTCTCTCTCTCTCTCTCTCTCTCTCTCTCTCTCTCTCTCTCTCTCTCTCTCTCTCTCTCTCTCTCTCTCTCTCTCTCTCTCTCTCTCTCTCTCTCTCTCTCTCTCTCTTCTCTCTCTCTCTCTCTCTCTCTATCTCTCTCTCTCTATCTTTATCTCTCTCTCTCTTTCCCTCTCTCTCTGTATGTCTCTCTCTCTCTCTATCTGTATCTCTCTCTCTACCTCTACCTCTAACTCTACAGGGCCTGGTTATGGCTGGCATGGCTGATATGACACGGCCAGCTGATAAACTGAGTGTCTCTCAGTCTGGAGTACTCATGGTCACAGGTAATGGACATTTTGGGAAAGTGGGGAAAGACAATATTTGACATTTACATCCATTATACAATAGTAACAAATTCCAACTTTACCTGTCTCTTTACCTGTCTCTTTACCTGTCTTGTCACCCCTCTATTTCCCAGGTGTCATTTGGTCCCGATATTCCCTTGTCATCATTCCGAAGAACTGGGGTCTTTTTTTTGTCAACGGTTTTCTTGGATTGGCAGGAGCCAACCAATTTGTTAGAATCTGGATGTGAGTGGGACAGACTCCATAGTTAGATACAGAACAATGCAAACTGACATGCATGGCAGTGGGTCCCTATTCAATCAAACCCTATAAGGAGACAAGTAGGGACATAGACACAGAAATCTGATGGAGTGTATGTCAATCAATGCCATGGTCTGACAATAACATTGTTAATAAATATACAGTACTGCATTGGAGGTTCAAACTGTGTTTGGTCACAAACAGAAGTATTTATGACAGTCCATTGTCCTTGGACATGGTGTCTATACCAGTTTGAAACTTTTTACAGACAAGTTGGCATTTTGAGTTGTATTTTGCAAGATCACTTAAGTTCATATAAAAAACATACGTTACTCTATAATCATGGTCATTTTCTTTCATTTGGTTACACTTTAAAAACAGAGATATGGATAAATTGATAAAGTCTGCCAGGGTCCTTTTCTGAATGTAAAGGATAGCATGCCTGCCAACTTGTCTTTGCACTCTGAGACCTATGATTATAGTCTGTTTGAACCTTTGTTTTGTTTTGTTAAGGTCGGAGGTCAACCCTGTCCCTCTGTGTTTCTAGGTACCAACAGGAAGTAAAGAAGCAACAGGACGAGAAGGCCCAGATCCCCATCATATAATCCACACACACACACACACACAATATCGGGTTTTGGCTTGAACTCTCAATATTTTTAATAGATTTGTGCCCCTTAAATATTTACTCAATATTATGTGCAATTTTAATACAGTTGTTTGTAGGATTACGTAATTGTTGTAATTTAAATAAATGAATGTATTTATGAAAGTTGTATCTGTAACATAGCTAAAATCGTTATTTATTTTCTGTAGTAGAAATGTTACAACCTTGTAGGCCAACAGGCCAGATTAATTAAAGATTCAGCTGTTTTGATATAAAGATTCAGCTGTTTTGATATAAAGATTCAGCTGTTTTGATATAAAGATTCAGCTGTTTAGATATAAAGATTCAGCTGTGTTGATATAAAGATTCAGCTGTTTTGATATAAAGATTCAGATGTTTTGATATAAAGATTCAGCTGTTTTGATATAAAGATTCAGCTGTTTTGATATAAAGATTCAGCTGTTTTGATATAAAGATTCAGCTGTTTTGATATAAAGATTCAGCTGTTTAGATATAAAGATTCAGCTGTTTAGATATAAAGATTCAGCTGTTTTGATATAAAGATTCAGCTGTTTTGATATAAAGATTCAGCTGTTTAGATATAAAGATTCAGCTGTTTTGATATAAAGATTCAGCTGTTTTGATATAAAGATTCAGCTGTTTAGATATAAAGATTCAGCTGTTTTGATATAAAGATTCAGCTGTTTTGATATAAAGATTCAGCTGTTTAGATATAAAGATTCAGCTGTTTAGATATAAAGATTCAGCTGTTTTGATATAAAGATTCAGCTGTTTTGATATAAAGATTCAGCTGTTTTGATATAAAGATTCAGCTGTTTAGATATAAAGATTCAGCTGTTTAGATATAAAGATTCAGCTGTTTAGATATAAAGATTCAGCTGTTTTGATATAAAGATTCAGCTGTTTTGATATAAAGATTCAGCTGTTTTGATATAAAGATTCAGCTGTTTTGATATAAAGATTCAGCTGTTTAGATATAAAGATTCAGCTGTTTTGATATAAAGATTCAGCTGTTTTGATATAAAGATTAACTTTTCATTGTTTTTGTTGTTCTTCCTTTACATTTTATTTACATGTATGTCATATTTTACAATATACATTGTAGACATTACATTATAAACCTTTTGAACATAGATAGCTATAGAACCCTGATATGGTCTATGATTTTGTTTTTAATTAATGTGCATTTTTGTGTGGCCCTGGCCTCACCCATCTCGTCGGCAGTGCATAGGCGCCACCCTGTGGCAATTTGGCAAACTACAGTACTGGAAAAGGGAAAATTACTTACCTTCAGTTTATTTACAGTACATAGCTACAAAGAAAAGCAAGGATGCAGTATGAAACCAGCGCTCTCTTACAATACCGCTTATCTAACGTAACTAGTTTCTTAATAAAATATCTAACCAAATATTCCAATATCGTGAGAAGGTTTCTATAGCAATGTTGTCGCTCAGAACATGCACAGTCACGGTGGCCGAGAGGTTAAGGCGTTGGACTCGAAATCCAATGGGGTTTCCCCGCACAGGTTCGAATCCTGTTCGTGACGATTGTTCGCTTTTAGTGTTTGCAGTTGCATTGAAGAAAACATACGGCAAGTACATCGACAAAAGCAATTTGTTCTTTAATAAGCAATTTGTTCTTTAATAGGCTTCCGAAATAACTATATGGAGACTTTCTTCTTTATTACGGGGGAATTATCTCTGAACGTAACACGCCCCCTTGAAAAGCATGTGTTTTTCTCGTCTCCTTAATTTTGACAGCTGGAAATTAATTAGATTCTGATTTGAACGATGTACACGATCACTATACTAGTCTCTCTTGTCTCGCTTCAGTGACTTTATCAAATATGTCCGCCATTGTGCCAAACGATGGTCAATTCTTGATAAAAGACATAAAGTCGGGGTTGAAAAATGTTAATGTAATCTTTATCGTGTTGGAAATGGGTGAGTGGTGAATGACAGTTCCATTTTTCTGTGTTTCATATGGTGATTAATGAATGAATGCACATTTTGTTCACTCTCTCCTTCCCTCTACCTGAAGGAAGGGTGACTAAAACAAAGGATGGGCATGAGGTTCGCTCCTGCAAGGTGGGGTTAATGTCCTCATGATTTTCTCCCTATCCTCCATCTTTCTTCAGTCTCATCCTCCGCCTTTCCACTCTCTCCTTAATGCAGACCTTCTCGACCTCTCTCCTGTAAAGTGGGATAATTGCTCCCTCCCCCCTCTCTCCTGTCAGGTGGCTGATAAGAGTGGGTGCATCACCCTGTCTGTATGGGACGAGGTGGGTGGACTCATCCAGCCAGGAGACATCCTCCGCCTCACACGAGGGTATGTTTATCTATCTATCTATCTATCTATCTATCTATCTATCTATCTATCTACACAGTCATTTATTTTGTTCTCTCTCTCTCGTCAGCTATGCGTCCCCGTGGAAGGGCTGTCTGACTCTCTACACAGGCAGAGGAGGAGACCTGCAGAAGATAGGAGAGTAAGACACAAACGGTTGGCTTGTATGTTAATGTGTTCAAGATTTAGGTAAGGTATTGATCTGTGTTGTACTGTAGGTTTTGCATGGTCTTCTCTGAGGTCCCAAACTTTAGTGAACCAAACCCAGAGGTACTGGCCCAGACCAACAGGCCGGTGAGTACACACACACCGGAATGATCTATACATTTTGTTATTATACATGTTATTTTCTAAATCTCCTCTCCTCCTTTTTTCTCTATTCATCTCATCCCCCTCTCCTCTCCTTTCCGTTCCTCTCCTCTCCTCTCTTCTCCTTCCCTCTCTCCAGTCTAAAGTTGAGTCCCAGAACAGTTATTCTGTCAGTCAAAGCTCCACCCCCTCAGTCCCCACCCTCACATACTCTTCCTATGGATGCTCTCCGCTCTCCCGGAATCCAACCTATGGGAGTGCAGGACGGCAGACTGGGCGTGGCACCGGAGGTCCTGGCACCGCCCCCAAGCCCACACTATCTATGGGCAACGGCAGGGACCCACGGCGAGGGCTAAAGAGGAAATGACACTTGTCGGATTCCAAATCAACCCCTATTTTACGTCTGACTTGGGCCTTGTTGTATTGTTTTTATTTTGCAAATTAAATAATTTTTGTTAACATGGCCTAGGTCATAATTTTCAAAGGAAGATAACATGTTACATATTTGGTTCAAATAAATAAATAAATCAGAACTAAATGATTTTGGGGGTTTGAAGTAATGTTCAAAAACTACCCTGGCTAATCAACTCTCTCCAACTATTTCAACACGGTCCATACCGGCTCCCCTTTCATTTGGAGTAGGTAGAAGTTGTTTCTTGGAAAGAGGCAAAAAAGAGTGACACCAGGTTAGAGGACTTTCTCTTTCCTTTTTCTGGAACACCTCAGATGCTAGAGGATGCATGTGACCAAGTGTCCTTTCATATGAATTACACACAGAGAAACAACACCCTACCACGTGGATCTGAGAGAGATAGAGGGGCGAGTTCTCAGATGAATCTACTCCCAAAGCACACTAAGACCCAGTCCTGATGGGAAAAGGCCATGCATCCACCAGACCTTCCAGAATAAAGTCTACTTAAAGACAGTAAACCATTAAAAACAGTAAGAAACACATCTCCTATCACAGAACTCATTGACTAACTGTGACTCCTGTCCTTTTTCCTTCACGTACACTGAGTGTACTAAACATTAAGAACACCTTCCTAATATTGAGTTGCAGCCCCCCTTTTGCCCCCAGAACAGATTCAATTCGGCGGGGCATGGACTCTACAAGGTGTCGAAAGCGTTCCACAGGAATGCTGGCCCATGTTGACTCCAAGGCTTCCCACAGTTGTGTCAAGTTTGCTGGATGTCATTGGGGTGGTAGACCAATCTTGATACACACGGGAAACAGTTGAGCGTGAAAAACCCAGCAGCGTTGCAGTTCTTGACACAAACCGGTGCGCCTGGCACCTACTACTATACCCCGTTTAAAGGCTCTCAAATGTTTTGTCTTGCCCATTCACCCTCTGAATTGCACACATACAACTGTAAGTGCTGTTATTGTGAATTGTAAACATCTAGGAGCAACAACAGCTCAGCCGCGAAGTGGTAGGCCACACAAGCTCACAAAACGGGACCGGCGAGTGCTGAAGCACGTAACGCGTAAAAAATGAACGATAGCCAGTCAGCCTGAGTATTTGTATGCCGAGCCTTTCACCAAATGGTGTTCCTGACATAGAGTAACTCTGCCAGATCATGGTCGAACCAGAGGCGGAACCTGTTTTTAATTTTAATTTTCTTTATGGGGGCGTGCTTGTTAACAATACTACTGAAAATATCAATAAAATAAGGTCCAAGCATCTTCGACAGAGGGGATCAAGCTGATGCTATACCAATAGACAGAGGCCAGGTCATGAAGGAAGGCTTGCCCATTAAAGTTTTTCATCAACCGTCTGACAAATCAGGACAGGTCGTTTAACTGAGCAGCCATTACGAACACAGGCCGTAAAACAGTGATCACTAAGGTCATTACAGAAAACAACAGAATGATACCTATCAGGATTATTTGAGGATAACATCAAGGAGAGTAGCATTTTCTTGGTGTTTGGGATCATACCTTCTGGGATTGGCAATGATCTGAGAGAGATTTAGGGAGTCCCATTGTTTTAAGACTTGGTCAGGTGGTTTAAGCATGTCCCAATTTTAGGTCACCTAGCAGGACAAATTCAGACTTAGTGTAAGGGGCCAGGAGAAAACTGATGGTGGACGATAACAGTCAACAAAGAGCTATTTGAAAGCTTGATGCTGAAAACCAGCAAATTAAATTGTTTGGGGACAAACTTGGTGTAGTCAACTGAGAACTGAAGGTGTTCCTTGGTGAAGATTGCCACTACACCACCTTTGGAGGATCTGTCTTGCTTAAAAAGATTATAACCAGAAAGGTTAACATCAGTGTTCAGAACACTCATTCTTAACCATGTTTCAGTAATGACTAACACATCTGGATTGGAGCTGTGAACCCACACATTTTAGGTAATAAGCTTCTAGTGTTAACATGCAGAAAACCCAGGCTTTCACGAGAGCAGAAATCATTGAAGCAGAAATCAGAGCATTAGTCAGAATTGGTGCTAGCAACAGTAGACAGGCCAGGGTGTACAATAACATTTCCAGATATTATCAGCAGCAATACAATCAGGGCACAGCAGAGGACAGGGAGGACTTTGCACTGTTGAATTTCTTATGATATTTTCATGTGCATCAGATGGCAACAAGATCATATTGTACAGGAATTTCATCAGATAACATGAATACAAGGCTGGCAAGAGAGGATTAGAACAGGATGGGAGGCCAGGAGTCTGTGTAACCAATAGAGAGTCCGAGTTGCGAGCGTGGGAACAAACATTGTCTGGCCCAGGTCGGGTAAACAAGCAAGTTCATAGTCAACAAAGCGCACAGGAGTCATGGAAAGAAAAGCACAAGAAACAAGCCAAACGGGTTAGGGCTGGCCAGCGGATGTTCAAAGAGTCACTCCTCCCAACATAATAAAGTGAGAGAGTAGCTCTCTATGAGACCAGTAGGCTATAAAAGTCAGAGATAAAATAAATAAATAGTAGACCTATGCTAGTTCATTAAAAGTGTTTGAGTTAAAGCTCACATAATAAGATTCACAAGTTAACTAGCCTTCATATAAATTCAGATCAGTTCAAAGTCTGCGGTGTGTGTGTGCTGGAGGTAAGCGAAAGCTCAGGGGAGAGAGGGGGGAGTGAGGTAACACAAGCAATGAAGGCCTGACGAAGGCTACTGCTGTCAAACAATTTAATTGTGGCACAGGAATAAAGCACTTAGGAGCAGCATTTACAGTGTGCAGGATTTCCTTTCTTTGTATTCAGAGTACTGATACGTCCCAGCTAGTCTGCTATTAACTTCATGTTTATAAGACTGGTCCCCTGCCCAAGACCAAATGGTATGTCCCTCCCAATTCTGCCAAGACTAAAAATGAAACTGAAAGTATGTCAATGATTTTGTGGGTGGAGGCAGTACCTGTGAAAAATAGCCAGAAGGCTTTTCATTTGGTTAGTTTGCAGAGACTGGATACAAACGGAGCGCCTGAGAGAAGTTTGAGGTGTTAGCTGCTAACGACTGCTTTCCAATCAGCTACAAACAAATATCCTTACTGGTTTGAGAGGCTTTCACGGTTAACAACTGTTCTCAGACCATCCATGCTTGACGAGGGTGTACGCTATGAGGCCCTATCAGTGGCCATGGGAGCCACGGTGAGGCCCTTGTCCGACTTCCAGAGGAACAACCCTGGCAAGACGCCTGATAACCTTTTGACTGTGGAGGGCTTTCTCATCGGTTCTGTCCTGGGTGTCACCTCTCTCCTGCAGTGGCTCAACCCTGTGTCATGGTTGGCATGGGGGGTGTCAAAGCTTTTCTTCAGTGAGGACAAAAGCAAGGCAACCGACACTGAACTCTACGTGGACGAGGCAGAATTCTTTGATAGGGAGTTTGATTATGACTTCACCAATGTTTCCGACTCCGAGTGTTTTGAGAGAGGCGGTGAGGGCTACAAGCGACCGTGTGGATGGAAACGCATCGCGTTGAAGGTTCTGGACAAATACGGAGATAACACGTGGCTCGGTCCAAACGGGTTTCGGACACACTCGGTTACCGGGGAGTGGCCAGTGTCGTATCACGGTACCAGCGAGGACGGGGCTAAAGGCATCATCCAGTCCCACTATAAAGCAGGAGCTAGGCAGCTCTACGGCAGAGGGATCTACTCCACTCCTGACCTCAGCCAAGCCAGCGGCTACGCTAGAGACTTTCTGTCGAAGACAAACGGGAAAACCTACAGGATGGTCCTTCAGAACCGCATCAACCCAGCCCAACGGAAGATCTGTAAGAGAGTTGACTACTGGCTTGTTCCAGTTAATGACGGCACATCTGAGGAAGAAGAGAGGAGGATTGTGGAGCGCTCCATCCGCCCCTATGGGATTCTGCTGAGGGAGATCTGAAGGGAGGTGTGATAAGAGAAGGTACACCAAAGTCATAGGGAAGGTGTCAAATGCATACTCCTCGCGTCCTCTCTCTTCGTCTCTTTCTCAAAACCCATTGGATGAGAAAGCCAGAGTTCCTTCCCCTCTGACCTTCTCCTCCAATGGGTTTTGAGGAGATGAGAGGATGTGAGGAGTATGCAATTGAGATCTTCCCATATAGAGACTTTAAAGCAGGAAGCCATGTTGCTTCTTTTTCAGAAATTATTGCCTCTTGAAGGAAGGAGTTCGATTATATTTCATTAATTAGATTTGAACTGCTAGATATTCCGTCTTCTTTATTCATCTCATAGTTGTGTGTTATTGTTTTAATCGGAGGGTGATAGTAAACTTAGAGTAGCTTTGTATTGTCAAATCCATGTTTTTTCTGTCTGGCTGTATCAATGAAGTGCCTAATGTGAAAATGCTTTTTGTGAATTACATCAATCAATGTTTATTTAAGGTATATGTTTACTATATTTTACTACAATAAATCTACTTTTCTACTGTTAATGTTGTGACATTAATTGTGCACCTTGTTAGGTGTGAGTTCAAATGTATATTTTGTTCAGTGATCTGCCATCATTTCTGCTTTTTCCTGTTTTTATTTTATTATTTTAAGTCTTATTTTGTTTTACCTCCAGAATAAAATCTGGCCCTGCAATATGTTTCACTGCACTTCTGTTTGAACACAGGAGGGCAGGACAGCACATAGTTTACATTACAACTCAGTTCTCAGGGTACCTGCTGTAATATGACTTTTTCAAGGTGTTGCTAGTGTTAATGTTTGAAATAAAGATTCCTCAAACTGATGATCTGAGTTCAATAAACATGTATGTATTTGCCCCTGCATGTAGTATATTTGCATGTACACTGCTAAAAAAAATAAAGGGAACACTTAAACAACACAATGTAACTCCAAGTCAATCACACTTCTGTGAAATCAAACTGTCCACTTAGGAAGCAACACTGATTGACAATACATTTCACATGCTGTTGTGCAAATGGAATAGACAACAGGTGGAAATTATAGGCAATTAGCAAGACACCCCCAATAAAGGTCTGGTTTTGCAGGTGGTGACCACAGACCACTTCTCAGTTCCTATGCTTCCTGGCTGATGTTTTGGTCACTTTTGAATGCTGGCGGTGCATTCACTCTAGTGGTAGCATGAGACGGAGTCACAACCCACACAAGTGGCTCAGGTAGAGCAGCTCATCCAGGATGGCACATCAATGCGAGCTGTGGCAAGAAGGTTTGCTGTGTCTGTCAGCGTAGTGTCCAGAGCATGGAGGCGCTACCAGGAGACAGGCCAGTACATCAGGAGACGTGGAGGAGGCCGTAGGAGGGCAACAACCCAGCAGCAGGACTGCTACCTCCGCCTTTGTGCAAGGAGGAGCAGGAGGAGCACTGCCAGAGCCCTGCAAAATGACCTCCAGCAGGCCACAAATGTGCATGTGTCTGCTCAAACAGTCAGAAACAGACTCCATGAGGGTGGTATGAGGTCCCGACGTCCACAGGTGGGGGTTGTGCTTACAGCCCAACACCGTGCAGGACGTTTGGCATTTGCCAGAGAACACCAAGATTGGCAAATTCGCCACTGGCGCCCTGTGCTCTTCACAGATGAAAGCAGGTTCACACTGAGCACGTGACAGACGTGACAGAGTCTGGAGACGCCATGGAGAACGTTCTGCTGCCTGCAACATCCTCCAGCATGACCGGTTTGGCGGTGGGTCAGTCATGGTGTGGGGTGGCATTTCTTTGGGGGGCCGCACAGCCCTCCATGTGCTCGCCAGAGGTAGCCTGACTGCCATTAGGTACCGAGATGAGATCCTCACACCCCTTGTGAGACCATATGCTGGTGCGGTTGGCCCTGGGTTCCTCCTAATGCAAGACAATGCTAGACCTCATGTGGCTGGAGTGTGTCAGCAGTTCCTGCAAGAGGAAGGCATTGAAGCTATGGACCGCCCGTTCCCCAGACCTGAATCCAATTGAGCACATCTGGGACATCATGTCTCGCTCCATCCACCAACGCCACGTTGCACCACAGACTATCCAGGAGTTGGCGGATGCTTTAGTCCAGGTCTGGGAGGAGATCCCTCAGGAGACCATCCGCCACCTCATCAGGAGCATGCCCAGACGTTGTAGGGAGGTCATACAGGCACGTGGAGGCCACACACACTACTGAGCCTCATTTTGACTTGTTTTAAGGACATTACATCAAAGTTGGATCAGCCTGTAGTGTGGTTTTCCACTTTAATTTTGAGGGTGACTCCAAATCCAGACCTCCATGGGTTGATAAATTTGATTTCCATTGATAATTTTTGTGTGATTTTGTTGTCAGCACATTCAACTATGTAAAGAAAAAAGTATTTAAAAAGATTATTTCATTCACTCAGATCTAGGATGTGTAATTGTAGTGTTCCCTTTGTTTTTTTGAGCAGTGTAGAATAGAATATAAATTATATTGTCCATCCGAGGATGGAACTTTTCCTTTAGAAAAATGAAAAAAATAGACATCATCCTCTGTTTTTTTGTTAATTCTTTCCGATGTGTCAAGTAATTATATTTTTGTTTTCTCATGATTTGGTTGCTGCCCTGTGGCTCTGTGGGGTCTGTTTGTGTATGTGAACAGAGCCCCAGGACCAGCTTGCTAAGGGGGCTCTTCTCAAGGTTAATTTCTCTGTAGGTGATGGCTTTGTTATGGAAGGTTTGTGAATATATTATATTGTCCATCCGAGGATGGAACTTTTCCTTTGGCATCACTTTAGAAGAATGAAAAAACCTCCCATTGTATACATCATACACATTAACAACACAGTAAACCTGACACCCTGTGCTGTACATAGACATAGAGAACATGGAAACTCATTCATATGACCTAGTGCACGTGTCAAACTAATTCATATGATCTAGTGCACGTGTCAAGCTCATTCATATGACCTAGTGCACGTGTCAAACTCATTCATATGACCTAGTGCACGTGTCAAACTCATTCATATGATCTAGTGCACGTGTCAAACTCAATCCACAGAGGGCTGAGTGTCTATGGGTTTTCGCTCCTCCCTTGTACTTAATGAAATAAGGTCACTAATTATTAAGGAACGCCCCTCACCTGGTTGTCTAGGTCTTAATTGAAAGGAGAAACCAAAAACCAGCAGACACTAGGCCCTCCATGGAATGAGTTTGACACCCCTGGTGTAGTGTATCAGAGTACCATGTTGATTACACCTAACCAAACCTCTTAGATCTCCATAGGTAGTAGGAACTAGCAGCCATTTGGGATTCTGTGCATGTTTATCAGTCGGTCTCCTTCTCACTCCTTCCCTTGTCAGTCATCTGTGGTTCTCTGTCTTCAGCAGTTTCTTATTGAGCCCAATAACCACAGAGGCAAAGTTGTTGAGACCCACAAAGTCTCCACAGATGATGTTGACAGCGGTCAGGTCCGGTCCAGGAGTCTGCTCCTCCACCCAGTCCAGCAGCAGGGAGAAACTCTTCATCGTTAACTTCCTCATCGTCAGACAGGGGTTGCAGACCACCACAGCAGTATCCTCCGTCAGGTTCAGCCCCGAGGTGAAGAAATGAGCTGTCAATCAAAGAGCTCAGCTGTCAGAACACACACACACACACTGCTATGGCTTACTATACTTGAGGACTTTTTGGAGACCAATTGATTCCCATTCAAAATAAAAAATGTCCTAAACCCTAACCCCTTAATAGCCTTTTTACAAGTGAGGACTGGCAAAATGTCCTCACTTCTCTGAATTTAATTTAATTTACTATTTTTGTGAGGACTTTTGGTACTCACAAGTATAGTAAAACATGTACACGCACACATCTGTGAGGTTATTCACTTTTCATGCCAATAAAGACAGAAAACAATGGGCACTTCACTTCCTGAAAACGTGAACTCACCCAAACTGACACCACTTCCTGAAAACTGAACTCACCCAAACTGACACCACTTCCTGAAAACTGAACTCACCCCCAACTGACACCACTTCCTGAAAACTGAACTGACCCCAACCCTGACTGAGACAGCCAGTAGTGGGGTCTTGTCTATCCTGTACCTGTTGGGGGCAGAGTTTGTCTTTAAACAGCTGAGTGATGTAGGAGACCAGGGCCTGGTGCTCAGAGTAACTCAGCAGGTGGAAGTGGGAACAGGACAGGATCACTACCTCCTTCTGGTGCTGCTCCAACCACACAGCCATGGTTCTCTCTCTCTCTCTCTCTCTCTCTCTCTCTCTCTCTCTCTCTCTCTCTCTCTCTCTCTCTCTCTCTCTCTCTCTCTCTCTCTCTCTCTCTCTCTCTCTCTCTCTCTGTATCTCTCTCTCTCTCTGTATCTCTCTCTCTCTGTATCTCTCTCTGTATCTCTCTCTCTCTCTCTCTCTCTCTCTCTGTATCTCTCTCTCTCTATCTCTCTCTCTGTATCTCTCTCTCTCTCTCTGTATCTCTCTCTCCCTCCCTCTTTCTCTCAATTCAATTTCAATTCAATTCAATTGAATTTAAGGGCTTTATTGGCATGGGAAACATGTGTTAACATTGCCAAAGCAAGTGAAGTAGATAGTAAACAAAAGTGAAATAAACAATAAAAATGAACAGTAAACATTACACTCAGAAGTTCCGAAAGAATAAAGACATTTCAAATGTCATATTATGTATATATACAGTGTTGTAACAATGTGCAAATAGTTAAAGTACAAATGGGAAAATAAATAAACATAAATATAGGTTGTATTTACAATGGTGTTTGTTCTTCACTGGTTGCCCTTTTCTTGTGGCAACAGGTCACAAATATTGTTGCTGTGATGGCACACTGTGGTTTTTCACCCAGTAGATAAGGGTGTTGATCAAAATTGGGTTTGTTTTCGAATTCTTTGTGGATCTGTGTAATCTGAGGGAAATATGTGTCTCTAATATGGTCATACATTTGGCAGGAGGCTAGGAAGTGCAGCTCAGTTTCCACCTCATTTTGTGGGCAGTGTGCACATAGCCTGTCTTTTCTAGAGAGCCAGGTCTGCCTTCGGCGGCCTTTCTCAATAGCAAGGCTATGCTCACTGAGTCTGTACATAGTCAAAGCTTTCCTTAAGTTTGGGTCAGTCACAGTGGTCAGGTATTCTGCCACTGTGTACTCTCTGTTTAAGTAATTCTCTTTTTGTTTTCTCATGATTTGGTTGGGTCTAATTGTGTTGCTGTTCTGGGGCTCTGTGGGGTCTGTTTGTGTTTGTGAACAGAGCCCCAGGACCAGCTTGCTTAGGGGACTCTTCTCCAGGTTCATCTCTCTGTAGGTGATGGCTTTGTTATGGAAGGTTTGGAAATCGCTTCCTTTTAAGTGGTTGTAGAATTTAACGGCTCTTTTCTGGATTTTGATAATTAGCGGGTATCGGCCTAATTCTGCTCTGCATGCATTAGTTTGTGTTTTTCGTTGTACACTGATGATATTTTTGCAGAATTCTGCATGCAGTCTCAATTTGGTGTTTGTCCCATTTTGTAAATTCTTGGTTGGTGAGCGGACCACAGACCTCACAACTATAAAGGGCAATGGGTTCTATAACAGATTCAAGTATTTTTAGCCAGATTCTAATTGGTATGTCCAATCTTATGTTCCTTTTGATGGCATAGAAGGCCCTTCTTGCCTTGTCTCTCAGATCATTCACAGCTTTGTGGAAGTTACCTGTGGCGCTGATATTTAGGCCAAGGTATGTATCGTTTTTTGTGTGCTCTAGGGTAACAGTGTCTAGATGGAATTTGTATTCGTGATCCTGGCAACTGAACCTTTTTTGGAACACCATTATTTTTGTCTTACTGAGATTTACTGTCAGGGCCCATGTCTGACAGAATCTGTGCAGAAGATCTAGGTGCTGCTGTAGGCCCTCCTTGGTTTGTGGCAGAAGCACCAGATCATCAGCAAACAGTAGACATTTGACTTCAGATTCTAGTAGGGTCAGGCCGGGTGCTGCAGACTGTTCTAGTGCCCTCGCCAATTCGTTGATATATATGTTGAAGAGGGTGGGACTTAAGCTGCATCCCTGTCTCACCCCCCGGCCCTGTGGAAAGAAATGTGTGTGTCAATCTTAACTGCACACTTGTTGTTTGTGTACATGGATTTTATAATGTCGTATGTTTTTCCCCCAACACCACTTTCCATCAATTTGTATAGCAGACCCTCATGCCAAATAGAGTCAAAAAGTTTTTTGAAATCAACAAAGCATGAGAAGTCTTTGCTTTTGTTTTGTTTTGTTTGTTTGTCAAATATGGTGTGCAGGGTGAATACATGGTCTGTTGTACGGTAATTTGGTAAAAATACAATTTGACATTTGCTCAGTACATTGTTTTCGCTGTTAATTTGCATTTTTGCATTTGAGTCATTTAGCAGACGCTCTTATCCAGAACAACTTACAATTAGTGAGTCCATACATTTTTCATACTGGCCCCCCGTGTTAATGATAATGCAGAGGATTTTCCCAAGGTTGCTGTTGACGCATATCCCCTGGTAGTTATTGGGGTCAAATTTGTCTCCACTTTTGTGAATTGGGGTGATCAGTCCTTGGTTCCAAATATTGGGGAAGATGCTGGAGCTGAGGATGATGTTAAAGAGTTTAAGTATAACCAATTGGAATTTGTGGTCTGTATATTTGATCATTTCATTGAGGATACCATCAACACCACAGGCCTTTTTGGTTTGGAGGGTTTGTATTTTGTCCTATAGTTCATTCAATGTAATTGGAGAATTCAGTGGGTTCTGGTAGTCTTTAATAGTTGATTCTAAGATTTGTATTTGATCATGTATATGTTTTTACTGTTCTTTGTTATAGAGCCAAAAATATTGGAGAAGTGGTTTATCCATACATCTCCATTTTGGATAGATAACTCTTCGTGTTGTTGATTGTTTAGAGTTTTCCTATTTTCCCAGAAGTGGTTAGATTCTATGGATTCTTCAAATACATTGAGCTGATTTCTGACGTGCTGTTCCTTCTTTTTCCGTAGTGTATTTCTGTATTGTTTTAGTGATTCACCATAGTGAAGGCGTAGCCTCAGGTTTTCTGGGTCTTTTTGTTTTTGGTTGGATAGGTTTCTCCATTTCTATCTTAGGTTTTTGCGTTCTTCATCAAACCATTTGTCATTGTTGTTAATTTTCTTAGGTTATCTGCATGAAATGTTTAGGTTTGATCGGGAAGCTGAGAGGTCAAACATACTGTTTAGGTTTTCTACTGCTAAGTTTACACCTTCACTATTACAGTGAAACCTTTTGTCCAGGAAATTGTCTAGAAAGGATTGAATTTGTTGTTGTCTAATTATTTTTTGGTAGATTTCCACACTATTTTCCTTCCATCTATAGCATTTCTTAATATTATTCAGTTCCTTTGGCTTTGATGCCTCAAAATTGAGCATAGCTCTGTTCAAGTAGAGTGTGATTTTGCTGTGATCTGATAGGGGTGTATGGTAGAAAATTACAAGATTACATTTTAATACTGTTTATGCATCGAATAAGGTTGCTCAGTACTCTCTCATCTGTGTCTGTGTGGACTGAGTTGGGCCTCTGGGGCTTGGCGCTGGCAATTGATTTATGATGGCTTGGTGATAAAACCTACAGCCTGCATTCCATAGAAAGAGTTGGTGTTTGTGTACTATGAGGTTCCATGGAGGAGATGTCTCTGGTGTGGACAGCTGATAAGAAAAACCTTGTCTTTGGGGCCAAACCCTGGTTTCTATACAATTAGAACAGCCAACACAGCAAATGCTATCTGGCTGGGGGGTTACTCCTTTCTTACATACAAAACTTCACCTCTAGACCCATTCCACACATCTGTTGTTTGTCAAGAAGACTCAGGAGGACGTACTTTTCTATAAAGGTTGTAACTGCAGGTGTTGTGACACGTTTTTGTTGGCTATGTTGTCGTAGTTGTGTCTAGGGGGGCATATGGGGAGGGAATGCTGTCACCTCCAGGAAGGTGTTTGTCCCCCTGTGTGCTGAGGGTTTCAGATTCTTGTCCAGTTCTGGCATTTAGGTGGCCACAGACTAGTACATGTCCCTGAGCCTGGAAATTGTTGATCTCCCCCTCTAGGATGGAGAGGCTGTCATCGTTAAAGTATGGGGATTATTTTGGGGGGATATAGGGAGCACACAGGAGGACATTTGTCTCTGTTGAGATCATTTCCTTATTCATTTATAGCCAGATGTAAAATGTTCCTGTTTGGAATAATTTCATAGAGTGGGTTTGGTCTGCTCTATACCAAATTAGCATACCCCCTGAGTCTTCCCTGGTTCACACCTGGTAGTTTGGTGGATGGGACTACCAGCTCTCTGTAACCTAGAGGGCAACCAGTGGGTCCATCTCCTTTATACCATGTTTCTTGTAGGATGACAATGTCTGTGTTTCCAATTTATTTGGTGAAGTCCGGGTTCCTGCTCTTTAGGCCAAAGGCAGATGACCTCAGACCTTGTATATTCCAGGATGAGATAGTAAAAGCTTTGTGTTCGATAGTGTCTGGTGTTGTTTTTGTGTGGTTTAGGAACCGGACCATCACAGTATGTGTGAGCAGAGCATGTTCAACATCTGATACATACCCCTCTCTCTCTCTCGATAGAGGAGGAGACCTGCAGAAGATAGGAGAGTAAGACACACAAACGGTTGGCTTGGATGTTAATGTGTTGTAGATTTAGTTCAGGTATTGATCTGTGTTGTGCTGTAGGTTTAGCATGGTTTTCTCTGAGGTGCCAAACTTTAGTGAACCAAACCCAGAGGTACTGGCCCAGGCCAACAGGCCGGTGAGTACACACACAAACACACACACACACACACACACACACACACACACACACACACACACACACACACACACACACACACACACACACACACACACACACACACACCAGAATTATCTATCTCCCCTCCCCTATTTTGCAAATTAAATCCAAAAAGTGATCTTTATTCACACAGAGAGAAACAACACTACACCACATACAAGTGAGAGAGATAGAGAGGAGTTATCAGATGAAACTACCGTGTCTACAGGCCTGGTGAGGTTGTTTTCATTTGGTTTCTTTGTATTCAGAGTAAAGTTACGTTCCAGCTACTCTGTTATTGACTTCATGTTTATAAGCCTGGTCCTCTGCCCAAGACCAATGGCATGTCCCTCCCAATTCTAACAAACCTAAAAATGAAACTGAAAGTCTGTCAATGATTTTGTTGGTGGAGGCAGTACCTGTGTAGTAGCCAGAAGGCTTTTCATTTGGTTAGTTTGCTGAGATTGGATACAAACGGAGCGCCTGAGATAAGTTTGAGGTGTTAGCTGCTAACGACTGCTTTTCAATCAGCTACAAACAGATATCCTTACATGTTTGAGAGGCTTTCACTGTTAACAACTGTTCTCAGACCAGCCATGCTTGACGAGGGTGTACGCTATGAGGCCCTATCAGTGGCCTTGGGAGCCACGGTGAGGCCCTTGTCCAACTTTCAGAGGAACAACCCTGGCAAGATGCCTGACAACCTTTTGACTGTGGAGGGCTTTCTCATCGGTTCTGTCCTGGGCGTCACCTCTCTCCTGCAGTGGCTCAACCCTGTGTCATGGTTGGCATGGGGGGTGTCAAAGCTTTTCTTCAGTGAGGACAAAAGCAAGGCAACAGACACTGAACTCTACGTGGACGAGGCAGAATTCTTTGATAGGAAGTTTGATTATGACTTCACCAACATTTCCGACTCCGAGTGTTTTGTGAGAGGCGGTGAGGGCTACAAGCGACCGTGTGGATGGAAACGTATCGCGTTGAAGGTTCTGGACAAATACGAAGATAACACGTGGCTCGGTCCTAACGGGTTCCGGACACACTCGGTTACCGGGGAGTGGCCAGTGTCGTATCACGGTACCAGCGAGGACGGGGCTAAAGGCATCATCAAGTCCCACTATAAAGCAGGAGCTAGGCAGCTCTACGGCAGAGGGATTGTGGTGTCCAAGACAACGTTGCTAATTATGCTGTGATGATAAGAAGTCCGCTTACACTGTTCTTTGATTATAAAGATTTTATTGTATCAAAGTTCACAGTATTAATTTACAGATATCTGCAGTTATATCTGGAGAGAAACGGCCAATCTGTTGATCCAATATGTTGTCTCCCCCTCTCCCTTTGTTCAGAACCTGGTATTTATATCCTAAGTAACATAATATGGCGTGATTTTAATAAACCAATCCCTGGCCTTCCACATATCTCCCCATATCCTCTATTCCAAGAAGCCTATGTAGTAATGCTTTCCAGATGTTTCCGCAAGCAGAGCCAAGTTCCCTCTAACACACTTTTTTGCAAACGTCAGCAAAATCATAGACCCTCAGACACTACAGGATCTACTCCACTCCTGACCTCAGCCAAGCCAGCGGCTACGCTAGAGACTTTCTGTCGAAGGCGAACGGGAAAACCTACAGGATGGTCCTTCAGAACCGCATCAACCCAGGCCAACGGAAGATCTGTAAGAGAGTTGACTACTGGCTTGTTCCAGTTAATGACGGCACATCTGAGGAAGAAGGGAGGAGGATTGTGGAGCGCCTATGGGATTCTGCTGAGGGAGATCTGAAGGGAGGTGTGATAAGAGAAGGTGCACCAAAGTCATTGAGAAGGTGTCAAATGCATACTCCTCGCATCCTCTCTCTTCGTCTCTTTCTCAAAACCTATTGGATGAGAAAGCCAGAGTTCCTTCCCCTCTGACCTTCTCCTCCAATGGGTTTTGAGAAGGAGATGAGAGCATGCAATTGAGATCTTCCCATATAGAGACTTTAAAGCAGGAAGCCATGTTGGTTATTTTTCAGAAATAATTGCATCTAGAAGGAGTTCGATTATATTTCATTAATTAGATTTGAACTGCTAGATATTCCGTCTTCTTTATTAATCTCATAGTTGTGTGTTATTGTTTTAATCAGAGGGTGATAGTAAACTTAGAGTAGCTTTGTATTGTCAAATCCATGTTTTTTCTGTCTGGCTGTATCAATGAAGTGCCTTATGTGAAAATGCTTTTTGTGAATTACATTAATCAATGTTTATTTAAGGTATATGTTTACTATATTTTACTACAATGTATCCACTTTCCTACTGTAAATGGTGTGACATTAATTGTGCACCTTGTTAGGTGTGAGTTCAAATGTATCTTTTGTTCATTTCTGCTTTTTCCTGTTTTTATTTTATGATTTTTAATTAATTATTTTGTTTTACCTTTACAATAAAATCTGGTCCTGCAACATGTTTCACTGCACTTCTGTTTGAACACAGGAGGGCAGGGCAGCACATAGTTTACATTACAACTCAGTTCTCAGGGTACCTCCATTCTTAGCCATGAGGAAGTGGTTTATTTGACTCACACCTGCTGTAACATGACTATTTCAAACTGATGCATAGTTTAATAAACATTTATGCATTTTCCCCTGCATGTAGTACATTTGCATATAGAATACAATACAAATTCTATTGTCCATCCAAGGATGGAACTTTTCCTTTGGCATCACTTTAGAAAAATGAAAAAACCTCCCATTATATACATCATACACATTAACAACACAGTAAACCTGACACCCTGTGCTGTACATTGACACATAGGGAATATGGAAACTCATTCATATGATCTAGTGCACGTGTCAAACTCATTCATATGATCTAGTGCACGTGTTAAACTCATTCATATGACCTAGTGCACGTGTCAAACTCATTCATATGATCTAGTGCACGTGTCAAACTCATTCATATGATCTAGTGCACGTGTTAAACTCATTCATATGATCTAGTGCACGTGTCAAACTCATTCATATGATCTAGTGCACGTGTCAAACTCATTCATATGATCTAGTGCAGGTGTCAAGCTCATTCCACAGAGGGCTGAGTGTCTATGGTTTTTCGCTCCTCCCTTGTAGTTGATGAAATAAGGTTGCTAATTATTAAGGAACGCCCCTCACCTGGTTGTCTAGGTCTTAATTGAAAGGAGAAACCAAAAACCAGCCGACACTAGGCCCTCCATGGAATGAGTTTGACACCCTTGATCTTGTGTATCAGAGTACCATGTTGATTACACCTAACCAAACCTCTTAGATCTCCACAAGTGCATAGGTAGTAGGAACTAGCAGCCATTTGGGATTCTGTGCATGTTTATCAGACGTTCTCTTTCTCACGCCTTCCCTTGTCAGTCATCTGTGGTTCTCTGTCTTCAGCAGTTTCTTATTGAGCCCGATAACCACAGAGGCAAAGTTGTTGAGACCCACAAAGTCTCCACAGATGATGTTGACAGCGGTCAGGTCCGGTCCTGGAGTCTGCTCCTCCACCCAGTCCAGCAGCAGGGAGAAACTCTTCATCGTTAACTTCCTCATCGTCAGACAGGGGTTGCAGACCACCACAGCAGTATCCTCCGTCAGGTTCAGCCCCGAGGTGAAGAAATGAGCTGTCAATCAAAGAGCTCAGCTGTCAATCAAAGGACACGCACGCACACACACACACATACACACACACACACACTCTAACCTGCTCTCCCTTGGGCCTTCTGCCGCTCCTCCAGGTAAGAAATGACCTCTTTGGGGTCTGCCGAGTCAGCGTACCTGTAAAGAGTCAAAGGTTACAGGTTTAACACACGCACGCACACACACACCCACCCACCCACACACAGCCACACACACACACACAGAGCTTACCAGTAAGGGATCTTCGGCCACAGTTCCTTGTGTTGGTGAAGAATCGTCTCATTGTCATATGAAACGATGACCTGCTGTCCCAGATACCAGCATTGACTCAGATAGGGAGTTTCCTAGACACACACACACAGCTGTGAGTTCATTAATTCCAATAAAAAAATGGGCACTTAACTTCCAAAAAACTGATCCGACACCACTTCCTGAAAACATGAACTGACCATATCTGACACCACTTCCTGAAAACTGAACTCACTTCCTGAAAACTGAACTGACCCCAACCCTGACTGAGACAGTCAGTAGTGGGGTTTTGTCTATCCTGTACCTGTGGGGGGCAGAGTTTGTCTTTAAACAGCTGAGTGATGTAGGAGACCAGGGCCTGGTGCTCAGAGTCACTCAGCAGGTAGAAGTGGGAACAGGACAGGATCACTATCTCCTTCTGGTGCTGCTCCAACCACACAGCCATGGTTGACAGGGCCTCCTATATACACACACACACGGATTGTAAATAATATTTCTAGTGTACACGCTCACACACTGAGTACAGAAGATTCACACACCAGAATGATGTGTATACTATACTGTACCTTTACAGTCTGTAGCGTATAGATCGCATGTGCGAAGTACAGTGTGTCATCTGTGTTGTGTGTTTTTAGCATGTCTTGTGTGCGGTGTGTATTTTTAATGTTTTTATGGGCGATCCGTAGATCGAAGAATCGGATTCCAGCATCCAACTGATCAGGAATACACCATGCCTATGGGAGAAAGGGACAGGGAAAATCTCTAAGTTAGATTATATATCATATGAATAATATACACACACACAGTTCTCTGTCTGCAGTGTGTGTTTTAATTTACTATCCTTGGGGGGACCAGAAGTGGGGACATTTCGCCGGTCCCCACAAGGAAAAAAGGCTATTTTAGGCTCAGGGGTTAGGGTTCAGGAAAATATGATTTTTAATGGGTATAAAATAGTTTGGTCCCCACAAGGATAGCAAAACAAACGTGTGTGTGAAGCCTGCCTGTGTGGTGGCCCAGCGGAAGACACAGGGGCGTATGATGCAGGGTGCCAGCCGATCCAGCAACTGCAGCACCAACGACTCAGAACCCAAGACAGCAGAGTGTCTATCCAGACAGTAACTCATGCTGTCATGACTCCCTGCAAGCAGAGACAAAAATACATAAAAGTGCACAAAACAGGCTTACTTCCTCTAATTAAACTCGTGACAAATGTTTTTTTTTGTTTGTTTACATTTTAGTCATTTAGCAGACGCTCTTATCCAGAGCGACTTACAGTTAGTGAGTGCATACATTTTCTCTAGGCTAATGAAATAGCCTAGTCCCATAGGCTACTATTTCGAATTTGACACGTTCGTTCAAACAAACATAGATTGGGCTCTAAACTCTATTTCTATTCAATATCAAACTCTTTTTGTAATCGTAATAGAAAGGATAACAGTAGGCTATCACTAGTGACCTTCCCAAGTTCATTCTCACCGGGTATCGCCAGGTCCCAAAGCGGTATACCCCACAGTTCCTCTGGCAGTTGAGACATCCAGTCTGCGTTTGTAGACGCTGCGTCTCCGCGCTCCATTTCCACCGCCTATCGACATCTACTACTGATGCTAGCTTGTAAACAGCGAGCGGGATGTAGCAGGACCACAGTTAAAATGCTGTAAATATGTTGGAGTTCACCCTGGTCTGTGACTAGAAAGAGATGAAAATGCCCTTTCCCCTTTGGTTCTATTCTTGCTTCCGCATCATCTTCAGTAGGAGCCTATGAGGAGGAAATTCCAGTTTCCCCAAGAAAAAAAACCCCTGCATGAAAGCCGTGTGACGTCAGCAGCAATGGCATAACAGCGAGAATTGTGTCAAAATAAGAGTCCTCATACAAACGCACAAACTACCTATCAATTTGAGCTTTTTATTGGACAAAATATGTACAGTAACTGAGGCATGTTGAGTTTTGCTTAAAATCATAAAGTCACATTATTTTATTAGTGAGATTAGTGGTTAGTGGGTGCAGTTTAGTTGTGCAGTCGAGTTACAGGCTGATCATCATGGAATGATTAACAAGGGCCGGTTTTCAGTGTTTCCATTGTGTCACTCATCCAGCGAATGAGTTTGCAGGAACGCCCTTTGCACCCAGACCTGTGATCTGCAAGGAGAATAAAACACAGGCTGAATAAAACACACACACACACCAGTGGCGGTCGGTGCCGTTTAAGATTAGGGAGGCCAATTTTTTTTAAATGAGCATGGCCCTATTTCTATTACAGCATATTGGATCACTGTCATTCATATTCCATTCACCCAGCTCAATGTAACATCGATAGGTTTAGGCTACTACATGATACAAAAATGTTCCCTATACCTATCATGAGGTTGCTACAACCTAGCTAGTATGTAAAAGTATGAAAATGTATGCACTCACTACTGTAAGTCACTTTGGATAAGAGCGTCTGCAAAAAGTGTTTCTAACATAGGTCGAGACAAATTGGAGTAATCAAGGAGACAGACAGTGACACATTCAATACCGCCTTGCACACTCTTGCCTGCATCTAGCTGATCTAGGTTGTAATCAGTTGCAAACAAGAGTTTATATTACAGATATTACAGATTTGATAGGTTTATCCCTGTTTCGTTCCGTTTGCTTACGTTTAAGAAAAGTTTTTCAACAGAATCTCCGGAATGAATACACTCCTGATCACCAGCACACACAGTTCACTTTCATAGCAGCCACATACAAACAGCATCATCACTTTGCTTGTTGTATAATTCCTTCTTGCATTTACGAGCTCTCCTCCTCTCACCTTTTTCCTTTGCTTGTGGACTTCAGTGCACAACACAACTGTCTGTGACCAGGCTCACATTTTTTGCAGTTACACTGGTGAGCCCCTGTGGCAATACATTTATAAAACCAAAAGTTTACCTTGACTTGGAAGAGTTCCAGTGTTGGATAGCCTTAGCCAGCTAGATAACATAAATAGCATTCCTCTCTGTTTGAGCCGGTTGTTTGAGTAGGCTAAATTAGGTACACTACCGGTCAAACTTTTTAGAACACCTACTCATTCAAGGGTTTTTCTTATTTTTTAAACTATTTTCTGTAGAATAATAGTGAAGACATCAAAACTATGAAATATCACATAGGGAATCATTAAGTAACCAAAAAAGTGTTAAACAAATCAAAATATATTGTATATTTGAGATTCTTCACATAGCCACCCTTTGCCTTGATGACAGCTTTGCACACTCTTGGCATTCTCTCAACCAGCTTCATGAGGTAGTCACCTGTAATGCATTTCAATTAACAGGTGTGCCTTGTTAAAAGTTAATTTGTGGAATTTCTTTCCTTCTTAATGCGTTTGAGCCAATCAGTTGTGTTGTGACAAGGTAGAAGATACCCCTATTTGGTAAAAGACCAAGTCCATATTATGTCAAGAACAGCTCAAATAAGCAAAGAGAAACAACAGTCCATCATTACTTTAAGACATGAAGGTCAGTCAATATGGAAGATGTCAAGAACTTTGAAAGTTTCTTCAAGTGCAGTCACAAAAACCATCAAGCGCTATGATGAAACTGCCTCTCATGAGGACCGCCACAGGAATGGAAGACCCAGAGTTACCTCTGCTGTAGAGGATAAGTTCATTAGAGTTACCAGCCTTAGAAATTGCAGCCCAAATAAATGCTTCACAGAGTTCAAGTAACAGACACATCTCAACATCAACTGTTCAGACGGAACTGTGTGAATCAGGCCTTCATGGTCGAATTGCTGCAAAGAAACCACTACTAAAGGACACTGATAAGGAGAAGAGACTTGCTTGGGCCAAGAAACACAAGCAATGGACATTAGACCAGTGGAAATGTGTCCTTTGGTCTGGAGTCCGAATTTGAGATTTTTGGTTCCAACCGCTATGTCTTTGTGAGACGCGGTGTGGGTGAACGGATGCTCTCTGTATGTGTATTTCCCACCGTAAAGCATGGAGGAGGTGGAGGTGTTATGGTGTGGGGGTGATTTGCTGGTGACACTGTCTGTGAATTATTTAGAATTCAAGGCACACTTAACCAGCATGGCTACCACAGCATTCTGCAGCGATATGCCATCCCATCTGGTTTGCGCTTAGTGGGACTATAATTTGTTTTTCAACATTACATTTACATTTTACATTTTAGTCATTTAGCAGACGCTCTTATCCAGAGTGACTTACAGTCAGTGAGTGCATACATTACTTTTATTATTTTTTCGAACCCACAACCCTGGCGTTGCAAACGCCATGCTCTACCAACTGAGCTACATCCCTGCCGGACATTCCCTCCCCTACCCTGGACGACGCTGGGCCAATTGTGCGCCGCCCCATGGGTCTCCCGGTCGTGGCCGGCTACGACAGAGCCTGGATTCGAACCAGGATCTCTAGTGGCACAGCTAGCACTGCGATGCAGTGCCTTAAACCACTGCGCCACTCGGGAGGCCAATGCAACATGACAATGACCCAACACACCTCCAAGCTGTGTAAGGGCTATTTTACCAAGAAGGAGAGTGATGGTGTTGCATCAGATTACCTGGCCTCCACAATCCCCCGACCTCAACCAAATTGACCGCAGAGTGAAGGAAAAGCAGCCAACAAGTGCTCAGCATATGTGGGAACTCCTTCAAGACTGTTGGAAAAGCATTCCAGGTGAAGCTGGTCGAGAGAATGCCAAGAGTGTGCAAAGCTGTCATCAAGGCAAAGGGTGGCTATTTGAAGAATCTCATATAAAATATGTTTTGATTAGTTTAACACGTTTTTGGTTACTACATGATTCCATATGTGTTATTTCATAGTTTTGATGTCTTCACTATTATTCTACAATGTAGGAAATAGTAAAAATAAAGAAAAAACTTTGAATGAGTAGGTGTTCTAAAACTTTTGACGGGTAGTGTAAGTGAAAGTGAAAAAATTACAACGAAATATACCTCTATCTCTGTGTCTCATTAATTTTTAAAGAAATTAATTTGTTAAAAACTGTTCAACTATTGTTTTTCTCTCTCTTTGCGTCAACTACTCACCACATTTTATACACCGCAGTGCTAGCTAGCTATAGCTTATGCTTTCAGTACTAGATTAATTAACTGATCCTTTGATTAGGTGGACAACATGTCAGTTCATGCTGCAAGAACTCTGATAGGTTGGAGGACGTCTTCCGGAAGTCGTCATAATTACTGTGTAAGTCTTATGGAAGGGGGTGCGAACCATGAGCCTCCAAGGTTTTGTATTGAAGTCAATGTACCCCAGAGGACGGAAAATAGCTGTATTCGGGCTACACCATGGTGCTACCCCAGAATGTGCCGTTCAGGCTACTGTAGACCATTGCCGTTCCAGCGGCGGTAGACCATTGCAAAACAGTGTGTTTTAATCAGTTATTTGGTAAAACGTGAATATATTTTGTATAGTTTTATCTAAAAAGGATAACTTTTTTAATGTTTCACTCATTTTTATTGTTGTTGAAATTCACTGAGTAGGATGGTCCTCCCCTTCCTCCTCTGAGGAGCCTCCACTGACACACACACACACACACACGTACCCTAAAGACACAGCCTGCCTGCGGTTGCTTGGCCATGTCTGCCTCGTCCATTCCCTTACAGGCTGAGGTCACGTACAGGTCTGAATAGTCTCTACCCCCGAAACAACATGATGTTGTCTTATCCACTGGCAGCTTCACTGTCTGCAAACGCACCCCTGAGAAGAGGGGGAGGGAGAGAGGGAGGAGAGAGAGGGAGGGGGCAGAGAGAGAGAGGACAAGAGAGAGAGGGAGGGAGAGGGGGCAGAGAGAGAGAGAGAGAGGGGACAGAGAGAGAGGGAGAGAGAGAGGGAGGGAGAGAGAGAGAGAGAGAGAGAGAGAGGGAGAGGGGGCAGAGAGAGGAAGGAGATAGAGAGAGAGAGAGGGGACAGAGAGAGAGAGAGAGAGAGAGAGAGAGAGAGAGAGAGAGAGAGAGAGAGGGGGAGAGGGGGCAGAGAGAGGAAGGAGATAGAGAGAGAGAGAGGGGACAGAGAGAGAGAGGGAGGGAGAGAGAGAGAGAGAGAGAGAGAGAGGGGGAGAGGGGGCAGAGAGAGGGAAGGGGGGATTGGTGGTTGTTACCTTCATACTACAATATACTGTAACTGTTATGCTCTGACAAACATAAGCAGATATACACACACACCTGTCTGTGTGTCAATCTGAATCACTCTGCCTCCATTGTAGCAGGCGACCCAGAGTCTACCGTCCGCATCGATACACATGCCATCAGGAATCCCCTCCCCCTCCTCCATCTTATACACCATCCGCCGGTTACCTACACACACACACACACACACACACACACACACACACACACAGAAGGCTGTCCATGTAGTGCAAGGTGTAAGTGTTGTGATGTCACGAGAGGCTGTGTCCTGGAGGGACGTTACATCCCCCTGAGATGGCTGCAAACCCAGACAGCTATGGCTCCATCTGCTGGTATGGTCGGGAACTCCACCCCTCTATGGCCAATCTTCCCACGCAGCTGAAACGAATCAGGGGCTGATGAGCTGAAGGTTTTTGGAAGGGAAGAGACACACTGAGGGGGAGTGGGTGGGTTGTGAAGAAACACAGTCTCCAACCTGGGCTCTCTGGAGGACAAGAGTGCTGCACGTCCACTTCCATGAGGAATATAAGGATTTGGAGATACTTACCTTTGGGAAATACTCACCTTTGGATATATTCGCCTGTGGAAATACGGGAGAGACATTTGGAAGGACTTTTTGCTGGGTTGGCCACTAGCTGCAACGTGGACTACAGTAAGGCTGGGGAAAAGTTATCTGAGCGAGTGAGGATTATGATTTTGGATGTGGAAGAGACATCCCTGAACTGTTAACCCTTAAAGAGCCACAAGAGAACAGAATTTTGTTATATTTTCGTTAATTTCCCAAGACCTATAATAAAATCCTTGTTTTGTTTGAACCTTGTCTCCTGGCACTACTTGAGCAACCCCGCTGAAAGCTGTGTAGCCTCTCGTGACGTCACAGATGGTGGAGAATACGGGGATACTCAAGCGTTAATAGTGCATGTCAGAGGAGGATACCGAAGGTTTGATCACCCAGTTTTCCAAGTTGGCCGTAGGCTCCCCGCCGACTGAAATGGAGGACATATTGAAAGCCCTTGTTGCTGGCCAGCAAGCCCAGATGCAAGCAAACGTGGCTCTCTTGGAGGAGCAAAAGAAAGCCAACCTTCTGAAGGCAGAGGAATTGCAGTTGCAGAGACAGAGGGTTGTCCAAAATACCCGCCCAATAAAGGCAAGTGACTTTATATCTAAGATGGGAGCTACCGATGACATTGAGGCATACCTGCATGCATTTGAGGCCACGGCCACTAGGGAAGCCTGGCCCAAGCAACAGTGGGTTGGTCTGTTAGCCCCCTTTCTAACCGGGGAATCGCTGAATGCTGTCCGGGACCTGGGCCCTGACCAGGTTACTGACTATGATGCCCTGAAGGCTGAGATCCTCAGCAGATATGGACTCACAAAGTTTGGTATGGCCCAGCGCTTTCACAGCTGGACCTTCCAACCAGACCAACCTCCTCGGGCGCAGATGCATGAACTTGTCCGAATCGCAAGGAAATGGCTGGATCCGCAGAGGAATACAGCAGCGGCGGTGGTGGAGGCCGTTGTGGTGGATCGTTACCTACGCGCCCTGCCTTATGAGGCAAAACGGTTCATCAGTCAACAGGCCTTGACCACGGCTGATCTGACCGTGGAAGCTGTGGAAAAGTACCAGGCCACAGCGGAGATGCTGAATGCTTCCCGAAAAGACCCCAGGAGTGCGGCCCCACCACAAATGGGAAGAACCCGTCCAAAGGACCCCAAGGTCTCGAACCCAGCCACGTCAGGACTTATCCCGGCTCCAGGGGGAGCCAGAAACCAGGCGGGTCCAAGAAGAGTACACCAGGAGGGGGAAACTCGACAGTGTTACCGGTGTGGGGAGATGGGACATATCTCCTGGCAGTGTGGGAAACCAGCCGATGAACCTATGCCCACTGCGGAGTCCTCCAGCTCAGCACCCACACACCGTTTTGCCTCGCTCTTGGGAGTCGTAGATGGCGGCCCAGATCGACCCCCCACCTGCCCGGTAACTGTGAATCACCATGATGTGGAGGCCTTACTGGATTCTGGTAGCCGGGCCACCCTGGTGCGTAAGGATTTGGTGGGCCCAACGTGTCTGACCCCGGGGAAAGTCCTCCCAGTTTCCTGTGTCCATGGAGACACCAGAGAATACCCCATTACTGAACTTACAATGACCAGCACACGGGGAACCATACACACGACGGCGGGGGTGGTTGATTCCCTCCCCGTCCCTGTCCTAATTGGACGAGACTGCCCGGCCTTTTACCCACTCTGGAGAGAGTCTCAGGAGAGGATAACCCGAGTACCTCGGAAACGGAGAGGCAAGACTCATCCTGGGAAGGCTCCGGTGCAATCCTCCGAATTACTCACTCCCGCCCGGGCTCTGATAGGGATGGCAGGTGCCCAGACCGACACAGAGACTGGTCCGGATACGGGAGAAGAGAACGCAGCCCAGGAAAGTGCTCCGTTCTCCAGTGAAGAAGACGTCCCAGGCACCCAAGAGCTTCCCCCTCTCACAGGCCAGTATGGAGTACACAAAGAGATAGAGAACTACTGCCGTAGTTGCCCTGAGTGTCAGCAGGTTGAGCCCAGAGAAGAAACCCGACCATTAGAAATGGGGACAAGAAACCGTAAAGGCAGTAGGACCGAGGACAGGAACCCCCACGTTGACCCTCGAAAGAAATTCCCAGAGCCCAAACGACGCCAGGGGCCGATCAAAGAATATCCCCAGGAGAGGAAGGAGCCTGAAAGGGGAGCCAGCGGCAGAGACACCCCCCCTGCCCATCATGACAAACTGGGCCCCAGCACTGAAGAGCCCAGCTGGAGGGGTCAGGGGAGAGGCCAGGGGAGATGCACCCCCCTGCAGGACAGAGGCCAGAGGAGAACACCCAAGTACAACTACATGCCTGGGCAGAAGAGGGGGGAAAACGTGCCCAACAAGAACAAGGAATCAAACAGTAGAGTAACCAGATGGTTTTTGAGCTTGCAACCGTTTAACTTTTCTGTTGTCCACAGGGCTGGCAAGCACCACGGCAATGCGGACGCCCTCTCCCGGCGTGATGCCTTCTTCGCTGCCTTTACCCCGACGAGGACGTCGGTCCCGAGGAGGGGGATGTGTGATGTCACGAGAGGCTGTGTCCTGGAGGGACGTTACATCCCCCTGAGATGGCTGCAAACCCAGACAGCTATGGCTCCATCTGCTGGTATGGTCGGGAACTCCACCCCTCTATGGCCAATCTTCCCACGCAGCTGAAACGAATCAGGGGCTGATGAGCTGAAGGTTTTTGGAAGGGAAGAGACACACTGAGGGGGAGTGGGTGGGTTGTGAAGAAACACAGTCTCCAACCTGGGCTCTCTGGAGGACAAGAGTGCTGCACGTCCACTTCCATGAGGAATATAAGGATTTGGAGATACTTACCTTTGGGAAATACTCACCTTTGGATATATTCGCCTGTGGAAATACGGGAGAGACATTTGGAAGGACTTTTTGCTGGGTTGGCCACTAGCTGCAACGTGGACTACAGTAAGGCTGGGGAAAAGTTATCTGAGCGAGTGAGGATTATGATTTTGGATGTGGAAGAGACATCCCTGAACTGTTAACCCTTAAAGAGCCACAAGAGAACAGAATTTTGTTATATTTTCGTTAATTTCCCAAGACCTATAATAAAATCCTTGTTTTGTTTGAACCTTGTCTCCTGGCACTACTTGAGCAACCCCGCTGAAAGCTGTGTAGCCTCTCGTGACGTCACAGTGTTTATATGTGTGTGTGTGTGTCTCTCACTCACTGATCCTCCCGGTGTTAATGTCATAGTTGAAAGCTTCCACAGTGTAGGTGAGGCTGTCTATGTAGTAGAAGGTGTTGTGGTCCAGAGACCAGTCCAGACCGTTGGAGATGTCCACCTGGTCAAAGAGTCAAAATAGCAGCATAAAGGTTAGCACTCGCTTCAGTCTCTTTTGATCTAATACGTTATAGATTAGTGTTTGGGACTGTATATCTCCCACTAACACTTAACAACTATACAAGAAACTATCACTGAGAACATTCCACCCTCATGTATCACCTGATTGAAGTGTTTGACCACAATGTGGTCCTGGTTCAGGGAGAACAGAGAACCCTGCTTCAGCTCTAGTACTGTAGGACGTTCCTCCATCGCCATGGTACCTGGCAGAACACAGGCAACAGAACATTACATAGAACACAGAACAGATGCAGTAGATGAGAGCTTAATGGATTAACGGATTGACAAATTAATTGATCTATCAATCTCTACCTGCAAATAGGCGTCCAGCAGGGTCCACTTTGCCGTCATTAAAGCGGTTGTTGGGTTT